>NC_069500.1:1390022255-1390309755 GCF_027579735.1 Bombina bombina
AATGCCCTTTTAATGGCAGTGAAAAAAAAACTAAATGCCCTTTTAAGGGAAATGGGTAGTTTAGTTTCTTTAGTGTTAGGTTTTTTTATTTTGGGGGGGTTTGGTGGGTGGGGGTTACTGTTAGGGGGGGGACTTTGTATATTTTTAATGTAAAAGAGCTGTTTAACTTAGGGAAATGCCCTACAAAAAGCCCTTATAAAGGCTATTGGTAGTTTAGCATTAGATTAGGGTGTGTTTTATTTTTTGGGGCGCCTTTTTTATTTTCATAAGGATTAGGTTTCATTTTTTTTATTTTGGATAATGTGTTTATTATTTTTTGTAATGTTAGCCTTTGTTATTTTTTGTAATTAGATTAATCTAATGTAATTTTTTTGTATTTTTATTGTAATGTAGTTTATTTTTATTGTAAATAAGTGGTTAATTTAGGGGGTGTTGGGTTAGGGGGCTTAATCATTAAATTAGTTTTTTGCGTTGTGGGGTTGGCAGCGTAGGAGTTAATTAGGTAAATTAGGTTGAATGTGTTGTGGAAGGTTGGCGGTTTAGGGGATTTAATAAATGTATTAGGTAGTTTTCGATGTTGGGGTTTGCGGATTTAGGGATTAATAATTTTATTAGGTAGTTGTTTTTGTTTTTCTTAATACTTCATACGGGCGTTATTGGGGTTTTTTCATACTTATTGTGAGCAGTTTTTTTTTTTTTTTTTTTAATGCTCAGTTTGCTTTCGCTGCATCCCGATGAAAGAATCCACCAAAGGTGGATTCTTTCACCACCCTGCCATTTTCAGAATCCACCTGGATGCAGCAAAGCGGCGACAGACATTACAAACACAATTATAGTATAGATATATATAGATATATATTTTTTTATTATTATTGTATAAAAGACCTAGACATTTATATGACAGTATAGTAAAAACTGATCTAGTAAAAAGTCAGCTTTCCTTGCTATAATTGCTCACATTGTAACAGTGTGATAAGGGGAGAAACAGTAACACATCCCCAATCGGGTAAAAGATTCAAAATCAATGGCTTATATACTTGTCAGACGGACTTTGTAATTTACCTTTTATAATGTCCATGTGGACTAATTAATATTGGGGAGACTAGCCAAAAAATAAGACAGAATTACCCAGCATATATATACGCCATAAGAAAGGGAACACTAGATCTGCCAGTATCTGCACACTTTAAACAGATGAACCATGATGTGAGTCAATTGAGGTTCCAAATTTTGGAACATATACCAAAACAAAGAAGAGGTCAAGATAGAATAAAAAAAATAAAAAAGAGGTGGTATGGATAAATAAACTAGAAAGTATGCACCCCAATGGATTAAATAAAGGCTATAATCTCTTGAGTTTTATGAATAGTTTAACTGGAATCTCCCTTTATCTTTTTCTCTGTATAGATCCAGATTCTCATAGGATTCAGAAAAACTATCAAGATCTATAAAAGGACAGAATAAATAAGGTGACACTGAACCCAAGTTTTTTTCTTTCGTGATTCACATAGAGCATGCCATTTTAATCAACTTTCTAATTTACTTGTATTAGCAATTTTTCTTCGTTCTCTTGCTATCTTTATTTCAAAAGCAGGAATGTAAATCTTAGCAGCCAGACCATTTTAGGTTCAGCACCATGGATAGCACTTGTTTATTGGAGGCTTACATTTACCCACCAATAAGCAAGCATAGCCCAGGTTCTCAACCAAAAATGGGCTGGCTCCTATGCATCACATTCCTTCTTTTTAAATAAAGACAGCAAGAGAACAAAGAAAAAATGATAATAGGAGTAAATTAGAATGTTGCTTAAAATTGCATGCTCTATCTTAATTGGGAAAGAAAACAAATTGGGTTTAGTTTCCCTTTAAATACACAGTAAAAAAAACTATTAAATATTAAAATTGATAAATTTATTTTTAAAGTTTGAAGGTATTTGAGTAGAAAGCGCTCCCAAGTGTGTGTATGAGTGTAAGATTTGTATTTGTTGTGTTTGGTGCACATTTTCTTTTTACCCCTTACACTTTTACGCCGGGTCTTCACTCACACAAACCCGATAGCGTGCCACTTGTAATCTAGCCCTGAGTCGGGGCTGAATAAGTTTTCTGTGCTGCAGCACTCTGTCATGTGTGCCTATTTATCACAAGTGAAGAACAAAGCTTTTTTAAAGGGACACACTACATTTCAGTAATGGATTAAAAAGCAGATCTTTTCTGAGAACAAAGGGTTTATCTTGGCAAACCTTACTTAGCTGCACAGTAAGTCTTTGTTCCTCCCTTTTCTAACAGGGGTGCATCTTCTCTACAATAAGCAATGCCCAGTTTACAGCTGCACATTTTCTTATTGGATGCACAAAGCAGAACATTTTTATGAAAATGAGAGAGGACAAAAGTGAGCCATCAATACCTTATTTCAAAACTGTGCAAATGAACATGCAGCATTGTATTGTATCATATTTATTTTTAAATGTCATGTTCGAGGTACACATCAGTGAGTTGAAAGTAGTATGTTGGATTATTTTAGTTAAAGGGACAGTCTACACCAGAATTTGTATTGTTTAAGAAAGATAGATAATCCCTTTATTACCCATTTCCCAATTTTACATAACCAACACGGTTATATTAATATACTATTTACCTCTGTAATTACCTTGTATTTAAGACTCTGCAGACTGCTCCCTTATTTAGTTTCTTTTGACAGACTTGCATTTTAGCCAATCAATGCTGACTCATAAATAACTATGGGAGTGAGCACAATGTTATCTATAACACATGAACTAGCGCTGTCTAGCTCTGACAAAGTATCAAAAAGCACTGAGATAAGAGGCTGCCTTCAAGGGCTTAGAAATTACCATATAAGCCTACCTAGTTTTAGCTTTCAACAAAGAATACCAAGAGAACAAAGCAAATTTGATGGTAAAGTAAATTGGAAAGTTGTTTAAAATTGCTTGCCCTATCTGAATCATGAAAGTTTAATTTAATTAGACTGTCCTTTTAAGTGGTGAATTTTAAGTATACCTATAAATAATGAAAAATTTAGCAGACAGTAAATAGGCCATTCTGTATGTGTTAAACAGCTGAAAAGAACAACCATATCATGGTTATTATTCCCTGAAAGCTGCTTTTATTTTAACCCACCAGGGTGGAATTTATTTAAATCCCAATTTTAACTGGCAGTAAGACATGCTCAGTAGGGACAGGTGGCTCAGAAAGTGTGCATATAAAAAGATGTTTATGTTTAAAATTGTGTGCTCTATCTTAATCATGAAAGTTTAATTTGACTTGACTGTCTCTTTAACTTTATGCCTCCCCAATTATATGTTGGTCTTGTGGACTTTTTTACTTTTTGGGTATAGATTTAAACATTTAGGATAAGTTGGAGGCATTTAAAGCTGTGGTATGGAGGGTTATTTTCCTCATGTTAGGTTATGTATGCAACTGAAACCATAATTTCTGCTAGATTTTTTGCTAATCCAAGTATATTGCAAAAATGCTTCTATTTAAAATGGAATTTCTCCTATAAATATTTTAATTATCCCTTCAATGATCTATATTGGAGTAAATTTGAAATGCTTGCAGTTCAAACAGTCATTTACCTAGTTATTATATACTTCTGTATTTGTCTTGTCATGAGTGTATAATGTTACCGAGCAGATATTTGCACCTGTGTAAACCACATCAATGGAATATCTATACAAGACATTATTCTTTTCTAGTTTATTTGCATTGATGTACATTTTGTTTCTTTTAGTATTTCTAAAGTTTGAGTTAAAAAATAAATGTTTCTTATAATGCAAGAAAAGTTTTGACAACTCTAAATGTGCTTTTTTTGTATGGTTTCACATGTATCAGTATAAAATCACCCCTTCTCCTACTGGAGGGAGTATTTTAAATGTGCACTCGTATAGATGCCTTCTTTTCATTAAGGTCACATATTTAATGATCTTTGTTTAATTTAGGGAAGAGAACTGAACTACAAGATTTATGTAAGAAGGTAAACTATTTTGACCATTGTAGATTTTTAAAAGCAAAAGCTATCAGAAACCTAGATAATTGCACGCCATTGTTGCAGAAGCTCTGGGATTGGCACTAGGGGACTGGTGTTTCTAGCCTCATTATTAGTAGGCTTTGGGAGTATAACCAAAATCATTCATAAAGTTATGGATAATAGTTCTTTATAGGTTTAATAATAAGAAGAAGTTGAGTGAAATATTTTTTTTTCATGATTGAGAAGTAATCACATTCCAGGTAAAAGTGGTTCCTGGAATGACTTTACCTTTCTTTAGATACAACAGACACATTTCTTGATCTGGAGGTAACTGATAGAGAATTTGTCTACCAAATAATACCTGTCTCTTAGAAAATGTACTTTCTTTTACAAGATATGACTAGTCCACGGATTTTATCCTTATGGGATATTGCCTCCTGGTCAGCAGGAGGAGGCAAAGAGCTCCACAGCAGAGCTGCATAAATAGCTCCTCCCTTCCCTCCCACTCCAGTCATTCTCTTTGCCTGTGTTAGTGATAGGAAGAGGCAGAGTGAGGTGTTTGTTATAGTTTTCTTCAATCAAGAGTTTATTATTTTTAAAGTAGTGCCACAGTGTGCTACTTTTCTGGGGTTTAGCCTAGACCAAATCATTCTCTTCAGTGCAAAAAGAGAAGCATTTGGTGGCTTCAAAGCAATGGGAACTTGTGGGACATAATTCTCACTGCGCCTCCCATAGATTGTATGCTGCCCTTTTAGGGTAAAAATCTGAGATATCTTACTCAGTGTTTCTTTCATGTAATTAGCAAGAGTCCATGAGCTAGTGACGTATGGGATATACATTCCTACCAGGAGGGGCAAAGTTTCCCAAACCTCAAAATGCCTACAAATACACCCCTCACCACACCCACAATTCAGTTTTACAAACTTTGCCTCCGATGGAGGTGGTGAAGTAAGTTTGTGCTAGATTCTACGTTGATATGCGCTCCGCAGCAAGTTGGAGCCCGGTTTTCCTCTCAGCGTGCAGTGAATGTCAGAGGGATGTGAGGAGAGTATTGCCTATTTGAATGCAGTGATCTCCTTCTAAGGGGTCTATTTCATAGGTTCTCTGTTATCGGTCGTAGAGATTCATCTCTTACCTCCCTTTTCAGATCGACGATATACTCTTATATATACCATTACCTCTGCTGATTCTCGTTTCAGTACTGGTTTGGCTATCTGCTATATGTAGATGAGTGTCCTGGGGTAAGTAAGTCTTATTTTCTGTGACACTCCTAGCTATGGTTGGGCACTTTGTTTATAAAGTTCTAAATATATGTATTCAAACATTTATTTGCCTTGACTCAGAATGTTCAACTTTCCTTAATTTCAGACAGTCAGTTTCATATTTGGGATAATGCATTTTAATTTAACATTTTTCTTACCTTAAAATTTGACTTTTTCCCTGTGGGCTGTTAGGCTCGCGGGGGCTGAAAATGCTTCATTTTATTGCGTCATTCTAGGCGCTGACTTTTTTGGCGCAAAAATTCTATTTCCGTTTCCGGCGTCATACGTGTCGCCGGAAGTTGCGTCATTTTTTGACGTTATTTTGCGCCAAAAATGTCGGCGTTCCGGATGTGGCGTCATTTTTGGCGCCAAAAAGCATTTAGGCGCCAAATAATGTGGGCGTCTTATTTGGCGCGAAAAAATATGGGCGTCACTTTTGTCTCCACATTATTTAAGTCTCATTTTTTATTGCTTCTGGTTGCTAGAAGCTTGTTCTTTGGCATTTTTTCCCATTCCTGAAACTGTCATTTAAGGAATTTGATCAATTTTGCTTTATATATATGTTGTTTTTTCTCTTACATATTGCAAGATGTCTCATGTTGCATCTGAGTCAGAAGATACTACAGGAAAATCGCTGTCAAGTGCTGAATCTACCAAAGCTAAGTGTATCTGCTGTAAACTTTTGGTAGCTATTCCTCCAGCTGTTGTTTGTATTGATTGTCATGACAAACTTGTTAAAGCAGATAATATTTCCTTTAGTAAAGTACCATTGCCTGTTGCAGTTCCTTCAACATCTAAGGTGCAGAATGTTCCTGATAATATAAGAAATTTTGTTTCTGAATCCATAAAGAAGGCTATGTCTGTTATTTCTCCTTCTAGTAAACGTAAAAAATCTTTTAAAACTTCTCTCCCTACAGATGAATTTTTAAATGAACATCATCATTCTGATTCTGATGATTCCTCTGGTTCAGAGGATTCTGTCTCAGAGGTTGATGCTGATAAATCTTCATATTTATTTAAAATGGAATTTATTCGTTCTTTACTTAAAGAAGTACTAATTGCTTTAGAAATAGAGGATTCTGGTCCTCTTGATACTAATTCTAAACGTTTAGATAAGGTATTTAAAGCTCCTGTGGTTATTCCAGAAGTTTTTCCTGTTCCTAATGCTATTTCTGCAGTAATTTCTAAAGAATGGGATAATTTGGGTAATTCATTTACTCCTTCTAAACGTTTTAAGCAATTATATCCTGTGCCGTCTGACAGATTAGAATTTTGGGACAAGATCCCTAAAGTTGATGGGGCTATTTCTACCCTTGCTAAACGTACTACTATTCCTACGTCAGATGGTACTTCGTTTAAGGATCCTCTAGATAGGAAAATTGAATCCTTTCTAAGAAAAGCTTATCTGTGTTCAGGTAATCTTCTTAGACCTGCTATATCTTTGGCTGATGTTGCTGCAGCTTCAACTTTTTGGTTGGAAACTTTAGCGCAACAAGTAACACATCGTGATTCTCATGATATTATTATTCTTCTTCAGCATGCTAATAATTTTATCTGTGATGCCATTTTTGATATTATCAGAGTTGATGTCAGGTTTATGTCTCTAGCTATTTTAGCTAGAAGAGCTTTATGGCTTAAAACTTGGAATGCTGATATGGCTTCTAAATCAACTTTACTTTCCATTTCTTTCCAGGGTAACAAATTATTTGGTTCTCAGTTGGATTCCATTATTTCAACTGTTACTGGTGGGAAAGGAACTTTTTTACCACAGGATAAAAAATCTAAAGGTAAAAACAGGGCTAATAATCGTTTTCGTTCCTTTCGTTTCAACAAAGAACAAAAGCCTGATCCTTCATCCTCAGGAGCAGTTTCAGTTTGGAGACCATCTCCAGTCTGGAATAAATCCAAGCCAGCTAGAAAGGCAAAGCCTGCTTCTAAGTCCACATGAAGGTGCGGCCCTCATTCCAGCTCAGCTGGTAGGGGGCAGGTTACGTTTTTTCAAGGAAATTTGGATCAATTCTGTTCACAATCTTTGGATTCAGAGCATTGTTTCAGAAGGGTACAGAATTGGTTTCAAGTTGAGACCTCCTGCAAAGAGATTTTTTCTTTCCCGTGTCCCAGTAAATCCAGTAAAAGCTCAAGCATTTCTGAAATGTGTTTCAGATCTAGAGTTGACTGGAGTAATTATGCCAGTTCCAGTTCCGGAACAGGGGATGGGGTTTTATTCAAATCTCTTCATTGTACCAAAGAAGGAGAATTCTTTCAGACCAGTTCTGGATCTAAAAATATTAAATCGTTATGTAAGGATACCAACGTTCAAGATGGTAACTGTAAGGACTATCTTACCTTTTGTTCAGCAAGGGAATTATATGTCCACAATAGATTTACAGGATGCATATCTGCATATTCCGATTCATCCAGATCATTATCAGTTCCTGAGATTCTCGTATCTGGACAAGCATTACCAGTTTGTGGCTCTGCCGTTTGGCCTAGCTACAGCTCCAAGAATTTTTTCAAAGGTTCTCGGTGCCCGGCTGTCTGTAATCAGAGAACAGGGTATTGTGGTATTTCCTTATTTGGACGATATCTTGGTACTTGCTCAGTCTTTACATTTAGCAGAATCTCATACGAATCGACTTGTGTTGTTTCTTCAAGATCTTGGTTGGAGGATCAATTTACCAAAAAGTTCTTTGATTCCTCAGACAAGGGTAACCTTTCTGGGTTTCCAGATGGATTCAGTGTCCATGACTCTGTCTTTAACAGACAAGAGACGTCTAAAGTTGATTACAGCTTGTCGAAACCTTCAGTCACAATCATTCCCTTCGGTAGCCTTATGCATGGAAATTCTAGGTCTTATGACTGCTGCATCGGACGCGATCCCCTTTGCTCGTTTTCACATGCGACCTCTTCAGCTCTGTATGCTGAAGCAATGGTACAAGGATTACACGAAGATATCTCAATTAATATCTTTAAAACCGATTGTTCGACACTCTCTAACATGGTGGACAGATCACCATCGTTTAATTCAGGGGGCATCTTTTGTGCTTCCGACCTGGACTGTAATTTCAACAGATGCAAGTCTCACAGGTTGGGGAGCTGTGTGGGGATCTCTGACGGCACAAGGAGTTTGGGAATCTCAGGAGGTGAGATTACTGATCAATATTTTGGAACTCCATGCAATTTTCAGAGCTCTTCAGTTTTGGCCTCTTCTGAAGAGAGAATCGTTCATTTGTTTTCAGACAGACAATGTCACAACTGTGGCATACATCAATCATCAAGGAGGGACTCACAGTCCTCTGGCTATGAAAGAAGTATCTCGAATTTTGGTTTGGGCGGAATCCAGCTCCTGTCTAATCTCTGCGGTTCATATCCCAGGTGTAGACAATTGGGAAGCGGATTATCTCAGTCGCCAAACGTTGCATCCGGGCGAATGGTCTCTTCACCCAGAGGTATTTCTTCAGATTGTTCAAATGTGGGAACTTCCAGAAATAGATCTGATGGCGTCCCATCTAAACAAGAAACTTCCAAGGTATCTGTCCAGATCCCGGGATCCTCAGGCGGAGGCAGTGGATGCATTATCACTTCCTTGGAAGTATCATCCTGCCTATATCTTTCCGCCTCTAGTTCTTCTTCCAAGAGTAATCTCCAAGATTCTGAAGGAATGCTCGTTTGTTCTGCTGGTAGCTCCGGCATGGCCTCACAGGTTTTGGTATGCGGATCTTGTCCGGATGGCCTCTTGCCAACCGTGGACTCTTCCGTTAAGACCAGACCTTCTGTCACAAGGTCCTTTTTTTCCATCAGGATCTGAAATCCTTAAATTTAAAGGTATGGAGATTGAACGCTTGATTCTTGGTCAAAGAGGTTTCTCTGACTCTGTGATTAATACTATGTTACAGGCTCGTAAATCTGTATCTCGAGAGATATATTATAGAGTCTGGAAGACTTATATTTCTTGGTGTCTTTCTCATCATTTTTCCTGGCATTCTTTTAGAATACCGAGAATTTTACAGTTCCTTCAGGATGGTTTAGATAAGGGTTTGTCCGCAAGTTCTTTGAAAGGACAAATCTCTGCTCTTTCTGTTCTTTTTCACAGAAAGATTGCTATTCTTCCTGATATTCTTTGTTTTGTACAAGCTTTGGTTCGTATAAAACCTGTCATTAAGTCAATTTCTCCTCCTTGGAGTTTGAATTTGGTTCTGGGAGCTCTTCAAGCTCCTCCGTTTGAACCTATGCATTCATTGGACATTAAATTACTTTCTTGGAAAGTTTTGTTCCTTTTGGCCATCTCTTCTGCCAGAAGAGTTTCTGAATTATCTGCTCTTTCTTGTGAGTCTCCTTTTCTGATTTTTCATCAGGATAAGGCGGTGTTGCAAACTTCTTTTGAATTTTTACCATAATGTTGTGAATTCCAACAACATTAGTAGAGAAATTGTGGTTCCTTCATTATGTCCTAATCCTAAGAATTCTAAGGAGAAATCGTTGCATTCTTTGGATGTCGTTAGAGCTTTGAAATATTATGTTGAAGCTACGAAATCTTTTCGTAAGACTTCTAGTCTATTTGTTATCTTTTCCGGTTCTAGAAAAGGCCAGAAAGCTTCTGCCATTTCTTTGGCATCTTGGTTGAAATCTTTAATTCATCTTGCCTATGTTGAGTCGGGTAAAACTCCGCCTCAGAGAATTACAGCTCATTCTTCTAGGTCAGTTTCTACTTCCTGGGCGTTTAGGAATGAAGCTTCGGTTGACCAGATCTGCAAAGCAGCCACTTGGTCCTCTTTGCATACTTTTACTAAATTCTACCATTTTGATGTATTTTCTTCTTCTGAAGCAGTTTTTGGTAGAAAAGTACTTTAGGCAGCGGTTTCAGTTTGAATCTTCTGCTTATGTTTTTCGTTAAACTTTATTTTGGGTGTGGATTATTTTCAGCAGGAATTGGCTGTCTTTATTTTATCCCTCCCTCTCTAGTGACTCTTGTGTGGAAAGATCCACATCTTGGGTAGTCATTATCCCATACGTCACTAGCTCATGGACTCTTGCTAATTACATGAAAGAAAACATAATTTATGTAAGAACTTACCTGATAAATTCATTTCTTTCATATTAGCAAGAGTCCATGAGGCCCGCCCTTTTTTTGTGGTGGTTATGATTTTGTATAAAGCACAATTATTCCAATTCCTTATTTTATATGCTTTCGCACTTTTTTATCACCCCACTTCTTGGCTATTCGTTAAACTGAATTGTGGGTGTGGTGAGGGGTGTATTTGTAGGCATTTTGAGGTTTGGGAAACTTTGCCCCTCCTGGTAGGAATGTATATCCCATACGTCACTAGCTCATGGACTCTTGCTAATATGAAAGAAATGAATTTATCAGGTAAGTTCTTACATAAATTATGTTTTTTCCTTATTATCCTCAGGTCCATGTGAGCAGTAGGACTTCACACGCCTGGGAGCTGCCTTTGCTGTCGGCAGTTGGAGGTAAGTGCCATTTTTATTTCTTGGGCATAGAAGATGGAATGGGCTCAGAAGACATTAGCCACTCTCATTGTGAATAACAGCCCTTAGAGAGTAGGGCTCCTTATTCAGGTATGTGCTTTCTCCTTCATGGGAGACAAGTCTAGGCAGCTGTGTTTTAATTCCCCTGGGGTTCCCCTTGTAAATTTTTCCCGACGGTTGCATGCACAGACACATGAGAGCAATGCCGACCGGTTGATACTGTGTATTATTAACCGCTTCTTTCCCTAGGTAATGGAGAGGGTACTTGCAATTATACTGTTTGTTATTGGGGCATTTGGTTACATCTCCGGCAGTTAAGATGGCGAACGGGAGATGTCTGTGTAATGTACTGTATACGCCCACGAAGGGTGGTCCTTGGGGACGTTTTGTCTTTACGCGCCCTTTTTCTCTCCCGGCGGGTCATTACATCTTAGCATGACGCCGGGAGGTGCCTATTGTGACTATGTCCGTGGTGTGGGCTCCTTTAGCTATGGACATGTATTTACATGAGGCTTATGTATGTTCTCCTGGCGGTTCACTAAGTATTCCTTGCCGCCCGGGAGTTTTCCGTTACGTCTCCGCCCAGGAGGGGCGGTCTTTAGGACGCCATTTACTTAGCGTGTTCAGCATCTCTCCCGACAGTTCCATTAAAAAACAATACCGACCGGGAGATAGGTTGTATTTTCTTAGTGTGCACAGACACGTTTCCCTATTGTAGGCTTACTTGGCAACCGGCAAAATAGGTCGGATCGTAGCCTTTTTCCCCTGTTGCGGTGAGGAGTCTGGTTGGCTTAGATCATGCTGCTCTAAACGTGGATACTACCAAGGGGTGTTGAGAGCTAGTCGTTTACGCTAGTTTTGCCCTATTGGGTTTTTCTGCAGGATATGGAATAAAATAAAAAGAAAAAAGTGTGTTTTTCTGTTTAAAATTTAAAGTGACACACGTTTTCATATGTTCCATTCTGACCTAATTACTCCTTCCTCAGCTATAGCTGTTAGGAGTTTGGTAATTCTGCGCAATCCATTCCAAAAATGTTTTATAAGATTGTGTCCAAATTCATTTTTGACACACAGGCAGTGCTCTGCGGTTGCTTGCAAAGACGTTGACTTTGATATACATAGTAACGCTTTGTTGCTACTTTATTACTA
Source organism: Bombina bombina (assembly GCF_027579735.1). Classification (NCBI taxonomy): domain Eukaryota; kingdom Metazoa; phylum Chordata; class Amphibia; order Anura; family Bombinatoridae; genus Bombina; species Bombina bombina. Next base: position 1,390,034,141 of record NC_069500.1, read on the forward strand.
TGATTATAAGATGGATTGTTTTTCTGCACGACAGAGATAGGTTGTACTTTTACAATTTAAAGTGACAGTGCAAATAAGAAAAAAAAAGTGTACCTTTTCTTAAGGGTCTTATGGCTGTTTGTTTCTTCATCCATTGTGATGTAGGATGATATAACACGCTATAATATGTTACTTTAAGATTTAAAGGACCAGTAACTTTTTTTCTGAGTTCAGTTTGCAACCGTTTTTCAACTGTTTGTTTGTTAATTCTCCCTTTGTAATGTGAATAACACAAGCAGAGACATAATGAGCAGCGCCTTGCGACCCTTATGGGTGATTTGCCGCGCTTTACAAGTACCCAATACATACATATGTATTTCATTAAAGAAACAGTATCGCTTCCTTTGGGAAGATTTAGTTCCTTTTGAACCCTTTATTGAAATAAACCTAAGTTTGTTTGTTTTTTTTTGTTCTGTGAGTGCCCTTTTTTCCGGCGCCTTGCCTAAATCCTAAGACTGGCAGGTACCCAAATTTGCATGTACATTTCTGAAGCTGGTGATGCACTATTGCACGCGACTGTTATTTGCTTTTGCACAATAAGTAAATAGTCTCAGTTATAACAGTCAGGGCCATTTTTATTAGGACCCTACTGCTGTTCCTTGGTGTGCATTCCTCCTTTGTGACTTAGGATGGAACAGCAGCACTCAACAATTACAACTCTTAACTTAGCTGTTTCAGTTTTAAAGTTTGTTGATATTTCCTTGCAGATTACCTGTTCGGCGGCTAAGAGTTCGGGATTTCCCGTCTTAGCACGCAGTGCCTTATGGTTGAATTTTTGATCTGCAGATGTGACGGCTAACTCGTTTTTGACTATTCCTTGCAAGGGGAGGACCCTGTTCAGGCCTGACTTGAAGGAGATTATTTCTGACATTGCAGGAGGAAAGGGTCTCCTCCCTCAAAATAAGACATCTAAGCAAAGGGGACGACAGAGTAATTTTCGTTCCATTCAAATTTTCAATGGAGTCTCCTCTTCCATTATACAGGAAGTGAATTATTCTCCAGCCAAAGCCACCTGGAAACCAGGGTTGGAATAAGTGTAAACAAACCAAGAAGCCTGCCGCTGCTACCAAGACAGCATGAGGGGGTTGCCCCCGATCCGGGACCGGATCTAGTAGGGGGCAGACTTTCTCTCTTTGTCCAAGCTTGGATGAGCGATGTTCAGGATCCATGGACACTAGAAATCGTGTCTCAAGGGTATCGGTTGGAATTCAAAAATTCCTTCCAAAGGGGAAGGTTTCTTCTTTCACGATTGTCTGTAGACCAGATAAATGTAAACAACCTCTCCACTATGGGAGTAATTTGTCCCGTCCCAAAACTGGAACAGGGGCAGGGGTTTTACTCAAACCTTTTCGTGGTTCCCAAAAAAGAGGGAACGTTCCGACCCATTTTAGACCTCAAGAGTCTAAACAAGTTTCTCAGAGTTCCATCCTTCAAGATGGAGACTATTCGGACAATTCTTCCATTGATCCAGGAGGGTCAATATATGACTACTGTGGACTTAAAGGATACATATCTTCATATTCCTGTCCACGAAGATCATCACCAGTTCCTAAGGTTTGCCTTCCTGGACAAACATTTTCAGTTTGTGGCTCTTCCTTTCGGGCTGGCCAAGGCACCCAGGATCTTCACGAAGGTTCTAGGGTTTCTGCTCGCGGTTCTCAGGCCGCGGGGCATTGCAGTGGCGCCTTATCTGGACGATATTCTGATCCAGGCATCGTCTTATCAACTGAAAAAGTCTCATACCGACATGGTTCTGTCCTTTCTAATGACTCACGGGTGGAAAGTGAGTTCACTAATTCCACAGACAAGGGTTCCCTTCCTGGGAACTCTAATAGACTCTATATCCATGAAAATCTTCTTGACGGAAGTCTGAAAGTTAAAGATTCTGAATACATGCCGAGCCCTTCAGTCCAATCCTCGGCCATCCGTGGCTCAGTACATGGAGGTAATTGGATTGATGGTGGCGGCAATGGACATTGTTCCGTTTGCTCGTTTTCATCTCAGGTATTTACAACTGAGCACGCTCAGACAGTGGAATGGAGATTATGCAAATTTGTTTCCTCAGATAGATCTGGATCAAGAGACTCTCTTCTTTGATGGTTGTCGCTGGATCATCTGTCCCAAGGGACGTGCTTCCGCAGACCTTCATGGGTGTTGGTGACAGCAGACGCCAGTCTACTAGGATGCGGTGCAGTCTGGAATTCCCTGAAGGCTCAAGGTGTGTGGACTCGGTCGGAATCTCTACTTCCAATCAATATTCTGGAATTGAGAGCAATATTCAATGCGCTTCAGGCTTGGCCTCAGTTGGCTTTGGCCAAATTCATCCGTTTTCAGTTGGACAACATCACGACTGTAGCTTACATCAATCATCAGGGAGGAACAAGGAGTTCCTTAGCTATGACAGAAGTATCCAAGATAATTCGGTGGGCGGAGGCTTACTCTCTTGTAGGGATCCTCAGGCCGAACTGATAGAGGCCTTGGCAGTGCCTTGGTCGTTCAACCAAGCTTACGTGTTTCCACCTTTTGCTCTCCTTCCCCGGTTGATTGCACGGATCAAACAGGAGAGGGCTTCGGTAATTCTAATCGCTCCTGTGTGGCCTCGCAGGACTTGGTATGCCGATCTGGTGGACATGTCCTCTCTGCCGCCGTGGAAGCTTCCATTGAGGCTGGACCTTCTCATTTAGGGACCCTTCCATCATCCAAATCTAATTTCTCTGCAGCTGTCTGCTTGGAGATTGAACGCTTGATTTTATCTAAGCGGGGGTTCTCTGATGCGGTCATTGATACCTTGATTCAGGGACGCAAGCCTGTTACTAGAAATATCTTTATTGGTGCCAATCCAAGGGCTACTCATGGAGTAGGGTTAGGATTCCCAGGATTTTATCTTTTCTCCAAGAAGGATTGGAGAAAGGGTTGTCAGCATGTTCCTTAAAGGGACAGATTTCTGCTTTGTCTATTTTGCTACACAAACGTCTAGCAGATTTTCCAGATGTTCAAACTTTTTGTCAGGCCCTGACTAGAATCCGGCCTGTGTTTAGACCAATTGCTCCTCCTTGGAGTTTGAATTTAGTTCTTAATGTTCTTTAAGGGGTTCCGTTTGAACCTATGCATTCCATAGATATTAAGTTATTATCTTGGAAAATTCTATTTCTTCTGCTAGCAGAGTTTCTGAGCTTTAGGCTTTACAATGTGATTCTCCTTATCTTATTTTCCATTCTGATAAGGTGGTGTTACGTACCAAACCTGGTTTTCTTCCTAATGTTGTTTCTAACAAGAATATTAATCAGGAAATTGTTGTTCCTTCCTTGTGTCCTAACCCTTCTTCTAAGAAGGAGCGTATGTTACATAATTTGGACGTAGTCCGTGCCTTGAAGTTCTACTTGCTGGCGACTAAGGATTTTCGTCAAACATCTTCATTATTTGTTGTTTTTGCTGAGAAACGTAGGGGTCAGAAAGCTACAGCTACCTCTTTCTTTGTGGCTGAAGAGTATCATCCGTGTTGCATATGAGACTGCTGGACAGCAGCCTCCAGAACGAATTACGGCTCATTCTACTAGGGCTGTGGCTTCCTCATGGCCATTTAAAAATGATGCTTCTGTTGAACAGATTTGCAAGGTTGCAACTTGGTCATCTCTTCACACTTTTGCCTTGTCTGAGGCTGTTTTTGGAAGAAAGGTTCTTCAAGCAGTGGTGCCTTTGGTTTAGGTTCCTGTCTTGTCCCTCCCTTTCATCCGTGTCCTATAGCTTTGGTATTGTATCCCATAAGTAAGAATGAAATCTGTGGACTCGTCATATCTTGTAAAAGAAAAGGAAATTTATGCTTACCTGATAAATTTATTTCTTTTCCGAGTCCACGGCCCACCCTGTCATTTTCTAAGACAGGTCTTTATTTTTGTTAAACTTCAGTCACCTCTGCTCCTTGGCTTTTTCTTTCTCTTCCTAACTTTGGTCGAATGACTGGACTGGGAGGGAAGGGAGGAGCTATATATGCAGCTCTGCTGTGGAGCTCTTTGCCTCCTCCTGCTGACCAGGAGGCGATATCCCATAAGTAAGGATGAAATCCATGGACTCGTCATATCGTAAAAGAAATAAATTTATCAGGTAAGCATAAATTTCCTTTTTTAATATCCACCTTGCATTGGACACAATAGCATATGTATATTTCCAAGAATGTTTAAGAAGACAAAAGTTGGCAGGGCAGGTGTCCCAGAAAAAGGGACATCATATGTGACCCACAGTGATAGATGTCCCAGAGTTCAATGACACACAGTACACAAAGTTAATGGAATCAACTTGTAAGAAAAATGTATGAAAACGAAAAACTATGGCACTGGAAGTCTCCATGAGAGCAAGCAAGTGAGGATCATCTGCATTAAAGGGACACTGAACCCAATTTTTTTCTTTTATTATTCAGTTAGCGCATGCAATTTTAATCAACTTTCTAATTTACTCCTATTATTTTTTTCTTCATTCTCTTGCTATCTTTATTTGAAAAGCAAGAATGTAAGTTTAGAAGCTGGTCCATTTTTGGTTCTCAACCTGGGTTGTTCTTGCTGATTGGACAACACCAATAAACAAGTGCTGTCCAGGGTCTGATCCAAACATTGGCTGGCTCCTTAGCTTAGATGCCTTTTTCAAATAAAGATAGCAAGAGAACTAAGAAAAAATAGGAGTAAATTAGAAAGTTGCTTAAAATTGCATGCTCTATCTAAATAATGAAAGAAAAAAAAATTGGGTTTAGTGTCCCTTTAAGGAAGCTCAGATGGTGTTGGCTGCTTTTAAAGGGATAAACTAAAATATTAACATTGATCTGGCAGGTTTAGGTTTATCCGGCACATTGTGGGACATTCTCGTCATGGACTGAAAGGAGCAATTGATGTGCCAACAAAATTAATGTTGGCGATGTTAGTTTACGGATGATGGCCGTCTGTAAGACCGAATATCATTTCAGGGAAGTTTCCATATAAAAATGTTGCCAGTAGGTAGTCTTTCCTTAATGAATAATTCCAGCAAAAGGATTACTGAGTTTGTAGCATTATCCTAATGTTCCCTGTAGCAGTAATTTCATTTGATAGTGTACTTGAAGCCAGTGACAAATATTTAATATGTAGCCTAAAATCTTTTCTTTTTATACATAACATATCTTACCTTTTAGATGAAAAACTTGTTGATCTTTGATAATTAGTTCCTAATGACATTTGCCAGCCAAGATTAAAAATATGCTGTCTAGGACGTGAAAGGGATTTTGAATTGAGTTTCAACCATGTTATGAAAGCGCAGCCAACACATATTTAAATATATTATACATGAAAAGCAGGGTACTTAAAAGCAATTTGCATACAAAGAGAGAAGCGCTCTACCAGGAACGAACAACAGCTCAGTGGCTTGTTCTATGGCGATTTACCACCCGGAAGCAGCCTCTTTTAGACCAGTGTGCTTTTCACAGAAGAAAACTTTCCTGAAGTATATCAGTCTGATCCCGCCAAGTAAGGTCAGTCCAGCGCCGAAATACCAGGCAATTCTCCTCTGAACAAGGAACATGACAACCCCAGACGATCGTTTCGGCCTCCTATGGGCCTCGTCAGTGAGGTGCAGCCACATTCCTCTAAGCACACTGGGCAAGGAGTCCACGTCTGGTTTCCCCCATCACCCATAGGGAGACTTCCCCAGGGTCATAATAATTTGCATACAAAGAGAGAAGCGCTCTACCAGGAACGAACAACAGCTCAGTGGCTTGTTCTATGGCGATTTACCACCCGGAAGCAGCCTCTTTTAGACCAGTGTGCTTTTCACAGAAGAAAACTTTCCTGAAGTATATCAGTCTGATCCCGCCAAGTAAGGTCAGTCCAGCGCCGAAATACCAGGCAATTCTCCTCTGAACAAGGAACATGACAACCCCAGACGATCGTTTCGGCCTCCTATGGGCCTCGTCAGTGAGGTGCAGCCACATTCCTCTAAGCACACTGGGCAAGGAGTCCACGTCTGGTTTCCCCCATCACCCATAGGGAGACTTCCCCAGGGTCATAATAATTTGCATACAAAGAGAGAAGCGCTCTACCAGGAACGAACAACAGCTCAGTGGCTTGTTCTATGGCGATTTACCACCCGGAAGCAGCCTCTTTTAGACCAGTGTGCTTTTCACAGAAGAAAACTTTCCTGAAGTATATCAGTCTGATCCCGCCAAGTAAGGTCAGTCCAGCGCCGAAATACCAGGCAATTCTCCTCTGAACAAGGAACATGACAACCCCAGACGATCGTTTCGGCCTCCTATGGGCCTCGTCAGTGAGGTGCAGCCACATTCCTCTAAGCACACTGGGCAAGGAGTCCACGTCTGGTTTCCCCCATCACCCATAGGGAGACTTCCCCAGGGTCATAATAATTTGCATACAAAGAGAGAAGCGCTCTACCAGGAACGAACAACAGCTCAGTGGCTTGTTCTATGGCGATTTACCACCCGGAAGCAGCCTCTTTTAGACCAGTGTGCTTTTCACAGAAGAAAACTTTCCTGAAGTATATCAGTCTGATCCCGCCAAGTAAGGTCAGTCCAGCGCCGAAATACCAGGCAATTCTCCTCTGAACAAGGAACATGACAACCCCAGACGATCGTTTCGGCCTCCTATGGGCCTCGTCAGTGAGGTGCAGCCACATTCCTCTAAGCACACTGGGCAAGGAGTCCACGTCTGGTTTCCCCCATCACCCATAGGGAGACTTCCCCAGGGTCATAATAATTTGCATACAAAGAGAGAAGCGCTCTACCAGGAACGAACAACAGCTCAGTGGCTTGTTCTATGGCGATTTACCACCCGGAAGCAGCCTCTTTTAGACCAGTGTGCTTTTCACAGAAGAAAACTTTCCTGAAGTATATCAGTCTGATCCCGCCAAGTAAGGTCAGTCCAGCGCCGAAATACCAGGCAATTCTCCTCTGAACAAGGAACATGACAACCCCAGACGATCGTTTCGGCCTCCTATGGGCCTCGTCAGTGAGGTGCAGCCACATTCCTCTAAGCACACTGGGCAAGGAGTCCACGTCTGGTTTCCCCCATCACCCATAGGGAGACTTCCCCAGGGTCATAATAATTTGCATACAAAGAGAGAAGCGCTCTACCAGGAACGAACAACAGCTCAGTGGCTTGTTCTATGGCGATTTACCACCCGGAAGCAGCCTCTTTTAGACCAGTGTGCTTTTCACAGAAGAAAACTTTCCTGAAGTATATCAGTCTGATCCCGCCAAGTAAGGTCAGTCCAGCGCCGAAATACCAGGCAATTCTCCTCTGAACAAGGAACATGACAACCCCAGACGATCGTTTCGGCCTCCTATGGGCCTCGTCAGTGAGGTGCAGCCACATTCCTCTAAGCACACTGGGCAAGGAGTCCACGTCTGGTTTCCCCCATCACCCATAGGGAGACTTCCCCAGGGTCATAATAATTTGCATACAAAGAGAGAAGCGCTCTACCAGGAACGAACAACAGCTCAGTGGCTTGTTCTATGGCGATTTACCACCCGGAAGCAGCCTCTTTTAGACCAGTGTGCTTTTCACAGAAGAAAACTTTCCTGAAGTATATCAGTCTGATCCCGCCAAGTAAGGTCAGTCCAGCGCCGAAATACCAGGCAATTCTCCTCTGAACAAGGAACATGACAACCCCAGACGATCGTTTCGGCCTCCTATGGGCCTCGTCAGTGAGGTGCAGCCACATTCCTCTAAGCACACTGGGCAAGGAGTCCACGTCTGGTTTCCCCCATCACCCATAGGGAGACTTCCCCAGGGTCATAATAATTTGCATACAAAGAGAGAAGCGCTCTACCAGGAACGAACAACAGCTCAGTGGCTTGTTCTATGGCGATTTACCACCCGGAAGCAGCCTCTTTTAGACCAGTGTGCTTTTCACAGAAGAAAACTTTCCTGAAGTATATCAGTCTGATCCCGCCAAGTAAGGTCAGTCCAGCGCCGAAATACCAGGCAATTCTCCTCTGAACAAGGAACATGACAACCCCAGACGATCGTTTCGGCCTCCTATGGGCCTCGTCAGTGAGGTGCAGCCACATTCCTCTAAGCACACTGGGCAAGGAGTCCACGTCTGGTTTCCCCCATCACCCATAGGGAGACTTCCCCAGGGTCATAATAATTTGCATACAAAGAGAGAAGCGCTCTACCAGGAACGAACAACAGCTCAGTGGCTTGTTCTATGGCGATTTACCACCCGGAAGCAGCCTCTTTTAGACCAGTGTGCTTTTCACAGAAGAAAACTTTCCTGAAGTATATCAGTCTGATCCCGCCAAGTAAGGTCAGTCCAGCGCCGAAATACCAGGCAATTCTCCTCTGAACAAGGAACATGACAACCCCAGACGATCGTTTCGGCCTCCTATGGGCCTCGTCAGTGAGGTGCAGCCACATTCCTCTAAGCACACTGGGCAAGGAGTCCACGTCTGGTTTCCCCCATCACCCATAGGGAGACTTCCCCAGGGTCATAATAATTTGCATACAAAGAGAGAAGCGCTCTACCAGGAACGAACAACAGCTCAGTGGCTTGTTCTATGGCGATTTACCACCCGGAAGCAGCCTCTTTTAGACCAGTGTGCTTTTCACAGAAGAAAACTTTCCTGAAGTATATCAGTCTGATCCCGCCAAGTAAGGTCAGTCCAGCGCCGAAATACCAGGCAATTCTCCTCTGAACAAGGAACATGACAACCCCAGACGATCGTTTCGGCCTCCTATGGGCCTCGTCAGTGAGGTGCAGCCACATTCCTCTAAGCACACTGGGCAAGGAGTCCACGTCTGGTTTCCCCCATCACCCATAGGGAGACTTCCCCAGGGTCATAATAATTTGCATACAAAGAGAGAAGCGCTCTACCAGGAACGAACAACAGCTCAGTGGCTTGTTCTATGGCGATTTACCACCCGGAAGCAGCCTCTTTTAGACCAGTGTGCTTTTCACAGAAGAAAACTTTCCTGAAGTATATCAGTCTGATCCCGCCAAGTAAGGTCAGTCCAGCGCCGAAATACCAGGCAATTCTCCTCTGAACAAGGAACATGACAACCCCAGACGATCGTTTCGGCCTCCTATGGGCCTCGTCAGTGAGGTGCAGCCACATTCCTCTAAGCACACTGGGCAAGGAGTCCACGTCTGGTTTCCCCCATCACCCATAGGGAGACTTCCCCAGGGTCATAATAATTTGCATACAAAGAGAGAAGCGCTCTACCAGGAACGAACAACAGCTCAGTGGCTTGTTCTATGGCGATTTACCACCCGGAAGCAGCCTCTTTTAGACCAGTGTGCTTTTCACAGAAGAAAACTTTCCTGAAGTATATCAGTCTGATCCCGCCAAGTAAGGTCAGTCCAGCGCCGAAATACCAGGCAATTCTCCTCTGAACAAGGAACATGACAACCCCAGACGATCGTTTCGGCCTCCTATGGGCCTCGTCAGTGAGGTGCAGCCACATTCCTCTAAGCACACTGGGCAAGGAGTCCACGTCTGGTTTCCCCCATCACCCATAGGGAGACTTCCCCAGGGTCATAATAATTTGCATACAAAGAGAGAAGCGCTCTACCAGGAACGAACAACAGCTCAGTGGCTTGTTCTATGGCGATTTACCACCCGGAAGCAGCCTCTTTTAGACCAGTGTGCTTTTCACAGAAGAAAACTTTCCTGAAGTATATCAGTCTGATCCCGCCAAGTAAGGTCAGTCCAGCGCCGAAATACCAGGCAATTCTCCTCTGAACAAGGAACATGACAACCCCAGACGATCGTTTCGGCCTCCTATGGGCCTCGTCAGTGAGGTGCAGCCACATTCCTCTAAGCACACTGGGCAAGGAGTCCACGTCTGGTTTCCCCCATCACCCATAGGGAGACTTCCCCAGGGTCATAATAATTTGCATACAAAGAGAGAAGCGCTCTACCAGGAACGAACAACAGCTCAGTGGCTTGTTCTATGGCGATTTACCACCCGGAAGCAGCCTCTTTTAGACCAGTGTGCTTTTCACAGAAGAAAACTTTCCTGAAGTATATCAGTCTGATCCCGCCAAGTAAGGTCAGTCCAGCGCCGAAATACCAGGCAATTCTCCTCTGAACAAGGAACATGACAACCCCAGACGATCGTTTCGGCCTCCTATGGGCCTCGTCAGTGAGGTGCAGCCACATTCCTCTAAGCACACTGGGCAAGGAGTCCACGTCTGGTTTCCCCCATCACCCATAGGGAGACTTCCCCAGGGTCATAATAATTTGCATACAAAGAGAGAAGCGCTCTACCAGGAACGAACAACAGCTCAGTGGCTTGTTCTATGGCGATTTACCACCCGGAAGCAGCCTCTTTTAGACCAGTGTGCTTTTCACAGAAGAAAACTTTCCTGAAGTATATCAGTCTGATCCCGCCAAGTAAGGTCAGTCCAGCGCCGAAATACCAGGCAATTCTCCTCTGAACAAGGAACATGACAACCCCAGACGATCGTTTCGGCCTCCTATGGGCCTCGTCAGTGAGGTGCAGCCACATTCCTCTAAGCACACTGGGCAAGGAGTCCACGTCTGGTTTCCCCCATCACCCATAGGGAGACTTCCCCAGGGTCATAATAATTTGCATACAAAGAGAGAAGCGCTCTACCAGGAACGAACAACAGCTCAGTGGCTTGTTCTATGGCGATTTACCACCCGGAAGCAGCCTCTTTTAGACCAGTGTGCTTTTCACAGAAGAAAACTTTCCTGAAGTATATCAGTCTGATCCCGCCAAGTAAGGTCAGTCCAGCGCCGAAATACCAGGCAATTCTCCTCTGAACAAGGAACATGACAACCCCAGACGATCGTTTCGGCCTCCTATGGGCCTCGTCAGTGAGGTGCAGCCACATTCCTCTAAGCACACTGGGCAAGGAGTCCACGTCTGGTTTCCCCCATCACCCATAGGGAGACTTCCCCAGGGTCATAATAATTTGCATACAAAGAGAGAAGCGCTCTACCAGGAACGAACAACAGCTCAGTGGCTTGTTCTATGGCGATTTACCACCCGGAAGCAGCCTCTTTTAGACCAGTGTGCTTTTCACAGAAGAAAACTTTCCTGAAGTATATCAGTCTGATCCCGCCAAGTAAGGTCAGTCCAGCGCCGAAATACCAGGCAATTCTCCTCTGAACAAGGAACATGACAACCCCAGACGATCGTTTCGGCCTCCTATGGGCCTCGTCAGTGAGGTGCAGCCACATTCCTCTAAGCACACTGGGCAAGGAGTCCACGTCTGGTTTCCCCCATCACCCATAGGGAGACTTCCCCAGGGTCATAATAATTTGCATACAAAGAGAGAAGCGCTCTACCAGGAACGAACAACAGCTCAGTGGCTTGTTCTATGGCGATTTACCACCCGGAAGCAGCCTCTTTTAGACCAGTGTGCTTTTCACAGAAGAAAACTTTCCTGAAGTATATCAGTCTGATCCCGCCAAGTAAGGTCAGTCCAGCGCCGAAATACCAGGCAATTCTCCTCTGAACAAGGAACATGACAACCCCAGACGATCGTTTCGGCCTCCTATGGGCCTCGTCAGTGAGGTGCAGCCACATTCCTCTAAGCACACTGGGCAAGGAGTCCACGTCTGGTTTCCCCCATCACCCATAGGGAGACTTCCCCAGGGTCATAATAATTTGCATACAAAGAGAGAAGCGCTCTACCAGGAACGAACAACAGCTCAGTGGCTTGTTCTATGGCGATTTACCACCCGGAAGCAGCCTCTTTTAGACCAGTGTGCTTTTCACAGAAGAAAACTTTCCTGAAGTATATCAGTCTGATCCCGCCAAGTAAGGTCAGTCCAGCGCCGAAATACCAGGCAATTCTCCTCTGAACAAGGAACATGACAACCCCAGACGATCGTTTCGGCCTCCTATGGGCCTCGTCAGTGAGGTGCAGCCACATTCCTCTAAGCACACTGGGCAAGGAGTCCACGTCTGGTTTCCCCCATCACCCATAGGGAGACTTCCCCAGGGTCATAATAATTTGCATACAAAGAGAGAAGCGCTCTACCAGGAACGAACAACAGCTCAGTGGCTTGTTCTATGGCGATTTACCACCCGGAAGCAGCCTCTTTTAGACCAGTGTGCTTTTCACAGAAGAAAACTTTCCTGAAGTATATCAGTCTGATCCCGCCAAGTAAGGTCAGTCCAGCGCCGAAATACCAGGCAATTCTCCTCTGAACAAGGAACATGACAACCCCAGACGATCGTTTCGGCCTCCTATGGGCCTCGTCAGTGAGGTGCAGCCACATTCCTCTAAGCACACTGGGCAAGGAGTCCACGTCTGGTTTCCCCCATCACCCATAGGGAGACTTCCCCAGGGTCATAATAATTTGCATACAAAGAGAGAAGCGCTCTACCAGGAACGAACAACAGCTCAGTGGCTTGTTCTATGGCGATTTACCACCCGGAAGCAGCCTCTTTTAGACCAGTGTGCTTTTCACAGAAGAAAACTTTCCTGAAGTATATCAGTCTGATCCCGCCAAGTAAGGTCAGTCCAGCGCCGAAATACCAGGCAATTCTCCTCTGAACAAGGAACATGACAACCCCAGACGATCGTTTCGGCCTCCTATGGGCCTCGTCAGTGAGGTGCAGCCACATTCCTCTAAGCACACTGGGCAAGGAGTCCACGTCTGGTTTCCCCCATCACCCATAGGGAGACTTCCCCAGGGTCATAATAATTTGCATACAAAGAGAGAAGCGCTCTACCAGGAACGAACAACAGCTCAGTGGCTTGTTCTATGGCGATTTACCACCCGGAAGCAGCCTCTTTTAGACCAGTGTGCTTTTCACAGAAGAAAACTTTCCTGAAGTATATCAGTCTGATCCCGCCAAGTAAGGTCAGTCCAGCGCCGAAATACCAGGCAATTCTCCTCTGAACAAGGAACATGACAACCCCAGACGATCGTTTCGGCCTCCTATGGGCCTCGTCAGTGAGGTGCAGCCACATTCCTCTAAGCACACTGGGCAAGGAGTCCACGTCTGGTTTCCCCCATCACCCATAGGGAGACTTCCCCAGGGTCATAATAATTTGCATACAAAGAGAGAAGCGCTCTACCAGGAACGAACAACAGCTCAGTGGCTTGTTCTATGGCGATTTACCACCCGGAAGCAGCCTCTTTTAGACCAGTGTGCTTTTCACAGAAGAAAACTTTCCTGAAGTATATCAGTCTGATCCCGCCAAGTAAGGTCAGTCCAGCGCCGAAATACCAGGCAATTCTCCTCTGAACAAGGAACATGACAACCCCAGACGATCGTTTCGGCCTCCTATGGGCCTCGTCAGTGAGGTGCAGCCACATTCCTCTAAGCACACTGGGCAAGGAGTCCACGTCTGGTTTCCCCCATCACCCATAGGGAGACTTCCCCAGGGTCATAATAATTTGCATACAAAGAGAGAAGCGCTCTACCAGGAACGAACAACAGCTCAGTGGCTTGTTCTATGGCGATTTACCACCCGGAAGCAGCCTCTTTTAGACCAGTGTGCTTTTCACAGAAGAAAACTTTCCTGAAGTATATCAGTCTGATCCCGCCAAGTAAGGTCAGTCCAGCGCCGAAATACCAGGCAATTCTCCTCTGAACAAGGAACATGACAACCCCAGACGATCGTTTCGGCCTCCTATGGGCCTCGTCAGTGAGGTGCAGCCACATTCCTCTAAGCACACTGGGCAAGGAGTCCACGTCTGGTTTCCCCCATCACCCATAGGGAGACTTCCCCAGGGTCATAATAATTTGCATACAAAGAGAGAAGCGCTCTACCAGGAACGAACAACAGCTCAGTGGCTTGTTCTATGGCGATTTACCACCCGGAAGCAGCCTCTTTTAGACCAGTGTGCTTTTCACAGAAGAAAACTTTCCTGAAGTATATCAGTCTGATCCCGCCAAGTAAGGTCAGTCCAGCGCCGAAATACCAGGCAATTCTCCTCTGAACAAGGAACATGACAACCCCAGACGATCGTTTCGGCCTCCTATGGGCCTCGTCAGAGAGGTGCAGCCACATTCCTCTAAGCACACTGGGCAAGGAGTCCACGTCTGGTTTCCCCCATCACCCATAGGGAGACTTCCCCAGGGTCATAATAATTTGCATACAAAGAGAGAAGCGCTCTACCAGGAACGAACAACAGCTCAGTGGCTTGTTCTATGGCGATTTACCACCCGGAAGCAGCCTCTTTTAGACCAGTGTGCTTTTCACAGAAGAAAACTTTCCTGAAGTATATCAGTCTGATCCCGCCAAGTAAGGTCAGTCCAGCGCCGAAATACCAGGCAATTCTCCTCTGAACAAGGAACATGACAACCCCAGACGATCGTTTCGGCCTCCTATGGGCCTCGTCAGTGAGGTGCAGCCACATTCCTCTAAGCACACTGGGCAAGGAGTCCACGTCTGGTTTCCCCCATCACCCATAGGGAGACTTCCCCAGGGTCATAATAATTTGCATACAAAGAGAGAAGCGCTCTACCAGGAACGAACAACAGCTCAGTGGCTTGTTCTATGGCGATTTACCACCCGGAAGCAGCCTCTTTTAGACCAGTGTGCTTTTCACAGAAGAAAACTTTCCTGAAGTATATCAGTCTGATCCCGCCAAGTAAGGTCAGTCCAGCGCCGAAATACCAGGCAATTCTCCTCTGAACAAGGAACATGACAACCCCAGACGATCGTTTCGGCCTCCTATGGGCCTCGTCAGTGAGGTGCAGCCACATTCCTCTAAGCACACTGGGCAAGGAGTCCACGTCTGGTTTCCCCCATCACCCATAGGGAGACTTCCCCAGGGTCATAATAATTTGCATACAAAGAGAGAAGCGCTCTACCAGGAACGAACAACAGCTCAGTGGCTTGTTCTATGGCGATTTACCACCCGGAAGCAGCCTCTTTTAGACCAGTGTGCTTTTCACAGAAGAAAACTTTCCTGAAGTATATCAGTCTGATCCCGCCAAGTAAGGTCAGTCCAGCGCCGAAATACCAGGCAATTCTCCTCTGAACAAGGAACATGACAACCCCAGACGATCGTTTCGGCCTCCTATGGGCCTCGTCAGTGAGGTGCAGCCACATTCCTCTAAGCACACTGGGCAAGGAGTCCACGTCTGGTTTCCCCCATCACCCATAGGGAGACTTCCCCAGGGTCATAATAATTTGCATACAAAGAGAGAAGCGCTCTACCAGGAACGAACAACAGCTCAGTGGCTTGTTCTATGGCGATTTACCACCCGGAAGCAGCCTCTTTTAGACCAGTGTGCTTTTCACAGAAGAAAACTTTCCTGAAGTATATCAGTCTGATCCCGCCAAGTAAGGTCAGTCCAGCGCCGAAATACCAGGCAATTCTCCTCTGAACAAGGAACATGACAACCCCAGACGATCGTTTCGGCCTCCTATGGGCCTCGTCAGTGAGGTGCAGCCACATTCCTCTAAGCACACTGGGCAAGGAGTCCACGTCTGGTTTCCCCCATCACCCATAGGGAGACTTCCCCAGGGTCATAATAATTTGCATACAAAGAGAGAAGCGCTCTACCAGGAACGAACAACAGCTCAGTGGCTTGTTCTATGGCGATTTACCACCCGGAAGCAGCCTCTTTTAGACCAGTGTGCTTTTCACAGAAGAAAACTTTCCTGAAGTATATCAGTCTGATCCCGCCAAGTAAGGTCAGTCCAGCGCCGAAATACCAGGCAATTCTCCTCTGAACAAGGAACATGACAACCCCAGACGATCGTTTCGGCCTCCTATGGGCCTCGTCAGTGAGGTGCAGCCACATTCCTCTAAGCACACTGGGCAAGGAGTCCACGTCTGGTTTCCCCCATCACCCATAGGGAGACTTCCCCAGGGTCATAATAATTTGCATACAAAGAGAGAAGCGCTCTACCAGGAACGAACAACAGCTCAGTGGCTTGTTCTATGGCGATTTACCACCCGGAAGCAGCCTCTTTTAGACCAGTGTGCTTTTCACAGAAGAAAACTTTCCTGAAGTATATCAGTCTGATCCCGCCAAGTAAGGTCAGTCCAGCGCCGAAATACCAGGCAATTCTCCTCTGAACAAGGAACATGACAACCCCAGACGATCGTTTCGGCCTCCTATGGGCCTCGTCAGTGAGGTGCAGCCACATTCCTCTAAGCACACTGGGCAAGGAGTCCACGTCTGGTTTCCCCCATCACCCATAGGGAGACTTCCCCAGGGTCATAATAATTTGCATACAAAGAGAGAAGCGCTCTACCAGGAACGAACAACAGCTCAGTGGCTTGTTCTATGGCGATTTACCACCCGGAAGCAGCCTCTTTTAGACCAGTGTGCTTTTCACAGAAGAAAACTTTCCTGAAGTATATCAGTCTGATCCCGCCAAGTAAGGTCAGTCCAGCGCCGAAATACCAGGCAATTCTCCTCTGAACAAGGAACATGACAACCCCAGACGATCGTTTCGGCCTCCTATGGGCCTCGTCAGTGAGGTGCAGCCACATTCCTCTAAGCACACTGGGCAAGGAGTCCACGTCTGGTTTCCCCCATCACCCATAGTTTACATTTTAATGGGAACTAGCAGAACGTGCAATACGAATACTGCTGTATTAATACTCAGTGCGTCCACATGGCAGAAAATAAAGTTTGTATATTCTCAAGTTTTTTTTAGAAAATTAATATTCATATAATATTTTAAACTGAGAGTTTAGATTGAGCAAAGAAAAATTATAGGACATTGCCCCTAAGTTTTTTTTTGGTTGGCAGTTTTCTACGATAAAGAGCCTGTGCCGTATTTTGATCTTGTGGACTCATAATATATAAAAATCTGTTACTGTATACTGTACTGTGCTATATTAGCAATGTTGAGTTCAAGTTTTCTTTCCCTTTAAGTTCATCTAAGCCAGAAAAGTATAGCGAGGGTGTGCAACAATGACCGTATTAACAGGGCCCACGACTTAATGAGCTTCTGTAGTCCTCCTGAGGATTGCTTTGGTAAGGGTATGGTTTGGCAGTTAGCAGTCACTTTATTTACACATTTCTACGTGTTGGAAGTGATCCTTTGAGACCTATTTGTTGCTCTGCTTGTGCCGCTGACAGGCGCTTGTGATACGAACATAGGATAGAAGTAATACAAATGAATTTGTTTGCAATCAGTTAAGTTTATTAGTAACAATAATTGCTCCCAGATTTATGCAGTAACACACTGCCTTGCAGGGCCAGCAGATTGACATAGCTCCTTTTGGTACGATGAAGGGAGGAGTGCAACTGTGATTTGAAACAGAACGGCTAAGTGATACTTTCAAACATGAAACAGATGCTTCCTTTCCAGTTTTGCCTGCCTTATTTTTGGCAGTGATCACTGATATTTTCTCCCCTTAGAAGTTTCCTGCTTTCAGATTGTAGAATATTTTGGAAAACTTCATTCTGAATGTTTCTGAAAAAGAGCTTTTTTGTTTCTTGGAAGACCAAATTCTTACAGAAGCTGCAGCGCCGTGAATTCTCAAGGTAACGTCTGTAATCATTCTTTGCCACTTGTTTAGTAAATCGATCGGACATTTGTATAAGTAGGCGTAGTTTAAAAGTTAAACTTCTATGTCTTTCAGAACAGACAGCAAATGAGTAATGTCTGTTTTTTTCCTAGCAACCCACGTATAACAGGTAGTTTTGACGGTGCTTATTGTATATGCAAAAAAAGATTTATTCTTGTTGCTAAGTTTTTAAATGGTCCTGATGAATATGCTATGCAATTAATATGCATGTTTAGAAGCTACTGTACAAAGGAAACAGACTTATGAATCTGTTCAGATTTAGCATTAATATTTTATCTTGAATAAGCCCTTGTGGTTTTATATTAAACTTGTCTAGTTCAAAAATTGCAAGTGATCCTACAGAGTTACATGGTGAAGTTCACCCATAAAGTGCAGTTTGTTACAGAACAAAGAATAGTTAGGTTGCTCTGAAGGCACTGGGAAGGATTAATAATTGATCTGTTATCTGTAAAGAAGTGCACCTTACACCTGTAATGTCTGGCAAGCTACTTGAAATTTCCAGGTCTTAGTATGCGTTTTATAAACCCCCTTAAAAATGGCTGTGACCCTATTTACATACATAATGTCTTGTGTTATTGGACTTGTTTCAAGATAAGAATTTTTGATTTTGCTGGATGATTTTTTTTTTTACACTTTGATTTTGTTTTTATTAGGGTGGATTTGATTTAAATCGCTAGTCAGTAAGACAAATTTTAAATCATGGTTTTCATTTTTAGAATAATACTTTCCCGTCTATCAGACCATTACTGATTTGGTTATATATCATTAGATGTGCATAGATAGATCATTGAAATGAATAACAGTATTGAGAGGTGAGCTATCTCCACTTTAATTGGCTAATCATTCATCTTTGATCAACTGTTCACCTGTACTTTATTGGAAGGAGAAAATTGCATTAAAGGGACAGTAAAGTCAAAATCAATTTTCATGATTCAGAAAAAACATTCAATGTTTATAACAATTTTCCAATTTACTTATCTTATCTAATTTGGTTTGTTCTCTTGGTGTCCATTGTTTAAAAGCATTTTTTAATGGGGCAGCAGAACCTAAACCCGCCACTGGGAAAAAGTGTAAGGCCTATTGGCAACAAACCTTAGCAGCTTATTAATTTCATTTGGCCTTGTTTTACAAGACTTTAGTAGCTATCAAATCTTCTGTTAAGGATTTGAGAGTCTTTTCTGCCAATAAGCAATATAACGTTTTAATTTTGTGGACTGAAAAGCAGAAACTTCATATTATTGTGGCTTTGCCAGTTTTTTTATGAATGTGGGAGGTATGTTAACTCATCTGCAGGTTTCCGTCACTCACTACAAGTGATCATTTAGTATTGGAAGATATTGAAGCTTTATAAGGGTGTTCATATGATAGAACTGATAACAGGTGAAAGGATACGGTCTCTGATCATCTGTATCAAAGGCTGCACCTCACTGCGCTTTTTATTTGTGAGTTGATATAAAAGTCCTATTGTAGTTGCTGAATAATGGCTTACTATACAGTGAGGTAGCCCCTTATTGTATATTTGTGCATGAGAAGCAGCATGAAATTGTTCATAGCATTTGTCATATTTCAGTGAAATAGCTTCAGTACTAGAAGTGATGTCGTCATATAAGTGCATGTGACAGGGTTGGGTAGCCCTTGCCTTTGGTATATTACTAGACACCGTAACTGCTTGTATTTAAAAGGACACTAAAGTCAAAATATAGAGAGTTCATGCAGTTTTAAAACAAATATCCTATTTCCATTATTAAGCTATGCGCAATCTTTATATATGCGCACAAGCTACTACTAAAGTCACAGTTTGGCTGATGACTGTCGCATTATACAGGGAGCAGGGAAAATAGAAGTAATTTGTCAGGATAAAAAACCTGCTGCTTATTTGGTATTGCGGTCTTTATGTGCGTCTCTAGGTGCATTTTCTCTGTGTGTATGCAATTCTATTACTGTATTTATTGCTCCTTAAAGGGACATTATACACCCAAAGAAATATGGGCTTTTTAAATAAAGCATTCAAAGTAGATTACGTTTGTAATTGACACGTATTAGCAATTTTGCTGCTAAAGCTTTTAAACCTTGCAGTGCTTTCACTAACTATGAATATGTCCGTAATACACACTAGCTAGACAGCAAGGCTTTCCCCCTCAATCCCTAACTAGTGTCCTTACAGCAGCCCCCATGCTGGAGATGTGTAATGTTTAATCCTCGCGCTTTGCAAAACCATTACCAGCCTGATTTAGACAACTTTATCTTTGCTCCTCTACTGTATATAGTCAGATATATCAGAGAGGGAGAGTTCTAATGAAGCTGCCACACCAGGACTGTTATATTTTAACTTTCATGCTCTCCTGCTTCTGCGGCTCCCGAGTAAGATGTGGGACAAAGATGGCTTCCGTTCAATCTCCTCTCGCTTCTTGCTGACATCATCTTTGTCCCACATCTCACGAGCCGCTGTACTACTCTGATTTTCTGTATTTTGTTCTGCTGTACAAGTGCAAAAAGAAATTGATCTGATGGCTTATAGTGTTTTAATTTTGTAATATTGATTGCCGATAACAAATATATTGACCCCAATCTGCTTGCGTGCCTGAACACATCTGGTGAGCTATTGACAAGACGTAGATGTGTAGCTAGTTCACAGTAGTCTATTGCTGCTCCTCAACCTAGCTAGGTATGCTTTTCAACAAAGGATAATTAAATGTGATAATTGAAGTCCATTGAAACGTCTTTTAGAACTGCATTCTCTATTTTAACCGTGAAAGTTTAAATTGTTTATTTCCCTTTAGTATCTTCCATGGACGCCTTGGTGTTATGAGCTAATTAGCCTATGTGTGTGTCCAGTACAGGTGTATTTTCTTGACTAATGCAAGGTTAAATTCCACCAGGAACTAGAGGAATCATTTAGCAGTTCAAAGCCACATATTTTAGAAGTACTACAGATAAGATCATCCTCCTGCAAAGTGTGTGGTTTAGAACATGATGTAGGCAAATGGTTTAATCGGTGTTAATAGTTTTAACTGATGGATATCTGAATGGATTTACCTCTCATTTCTTACTCATTTATTTCAATAACCTTTAGTGCAGGTCTCGACAATTCCAGGCGCAAGGGAGCCAATGGCGCCTTAAAAATTTGTGCCCTGATTTAGATTCCTCGAGATACTCATGGGTGCCACCACTTCCAGCTGCCACCAGCTACACCTAAAATTTAGTTTGGTGCAGCGGAATCCTTTCTAGATCTCACAGCTATGAAATAATGCAAATCCAACAAACGTGTTATTATATATATATATGTGTGTGTGTGAGAAATAAATTTATGAATGTAAATGTGTGTGTGAGATACGGATGGCTAAAAATTTCTGGTGGTTGCTAGATTTTGATCATATTTGTCAAGCCCTGCTTTAGTGACATTAAACTAATAAACACGAACACGCATAAACAGCAGCCACAATTTAAACAAGCTTAACTATTTCATTCAAAAGTTTAAACTGTTTACTCTGACTTTGATACCAACAAGATATACATGTTTATGCTCAACTCGGGCTCATAGCGACGATTATCAAAGCTCAACAAGGATTGGCTACTTATTTTTTAATTCTACAAGACGTTTGTACTTGTGGTTTACCTAAATGTAGTAGTAACATTTTTACATGTTCTCTGGTTTAAATGTAAACATTAAAATCCCCTGACCTTATACTATATGCAGACACAATACTATATCAGTGTTCTCCATTAAAAGATTTTCCAGCAGGGTGGCTTTATGAAATAGCCAGGTGGGGGGGCAGTGTAAAAACTTTGCAATATTTTAACATTTTGGGTTATTT
Organism: Bombina bombina; assembly: GCF_027579735.1. Lineage (NCBI taxonomy): Eukaryota > Metazoa > Chordata > Amphibia > Anura > Bombinatoridae > Bombina > Bombina bombina. The sequence goes on from NC_069500.1 coordinate 1,390,055,462, forward strand.
ATAACTATTATTTAAAGGGATAGTAAAGTCAAAATTAATGTTTCATGCTTCAGATAGGTCATGTCATTTTTAAACAACTCTCCAATTTACTTTTATTAAATTTGCTTTGTTCTCTTGGTTTTCTTTTTTTAAAACTAAACCTAGGTAGGCTGATAGGCTGATTTCTAAGCCCTTGAAGGCGCCTCTAATGTCGGTGCATTTTATTAGCGTTTCACAGCTAGACAGTGCTGGTTCATGTGTGCCATACAAATAACATTAATATGTGTGCCCATTAATGTGGAGAACACGTATATGCAGACAAAAGCCTTGACCTGTATACTATATACAGACACAAGCCTTGACCTGTATACTATATGCAGACAAAAGCCGTGACCCATATACTATATGCAGACACAAGCCGTGACCCGTATACTATATGCAGACACAAGCCGTGACCCATATACTATATGCAGACACAAGCCGTGCCCCGTATGCCATATATATGCAGACACAAGCCGTGACCCGTATGCCATATATGCAGACACAAGCCGTGACCCGTATGCCATATATGCAGACACAAGCCGTGACCCGTATGCCATATATGCAGACACAAGCCGTGACCCGTATGCCATATATGGAGACACAAGCCGTGACCCGTATGCCATATATGCAGACACAAGCCGTGACCCGTATGCCATATATGCAGACACAAGCCGTGACCCGTATGCCATATATGCAGACACAAGCCGTGACCCGTATGCCATATATGCAGACACAAGCCGTGACCCGTATGCCATATATGCAGACACAAGCCGTGACCCGTATGCCATATATGCAGACACAAGCCGTGACCCGTATGCCATATATGCAGACACAAGCCGTGACCCGTATGCCATATATGCAGACACAAGCCGTGACCCGTATGCCATATATGCAGACACAAGCCGTGACCCGTATGCCATATATGCAGACACAAGCCGTGACCCGTATGCCATATATGCAGACACAAGCCGTGACCCGTATGCCATATATGCAGACACAAGCCGTGACCCGTATGCCATATATGCAGACACAAGCCGTGACCCGTATGCCATATATATGCAGACACAAGCCGTGACCCGTATGCCATATATATGCAGACACAAGCCGTGACCCGTATGCCATATATATGCAGACACAAGCCGTGACCCGTATGCCATATATATGCAGACACAAGCCGTGACCCGTATGCCATATATATGCAGACACAAGCCGTGACCCGTATGCCATATATATGCAGACACAAGCCGTGACCCGTATGCCATATATATGCAGACACAAGCCGTGACCCGTATGCCATATATATGCAGACACAAGCCGTGACCCGTATGCCATATATATGCAGACACAAGCCGTGACCCGTATGCCATATATATGCAGACACAAGCCGTGACCCGTATGCCATATATATGCAGACACAAGCCGTGACCCGTATGCCATATATATGCAGACACAAGCCGTGACCCGTATGCCATATATATGCAGACACAAGCCGTGACCCGTATGCCATATATATGCAGACACAAGCCGTGACCCGTATGCCATATATATGCAGACACAAGCCGTGACCTGTATACTATATGCAGACAAAAGCCGTGACCCATATACTATATGCAGACACAAGCCGTGACCTGTATACTATATGCAGACACAAGCCGTGACCCATATACTATATGCAGACACAAGCCGTGCCCCGTATGCCATATATATGCAGACACAAGCCGTGACCCGTATGCCATATATGCAGACACAAGCCGTGACCCGTATGCCATATATGCAGACACAAGCCGTGACCCGTATGCCATATATGGAGACACAAGCCGTGACCCGTATGCCATATATGCAGACACAAGCCGTGACCCGTATGCCATATATGCAGACACAAGCCGTGACCCGTATGCCATATATGCAGACACAAGCCGTGACCCGTATGCCATATATGCAGACACAAGCCGTGACCCGTATGCCATATATGCAGACACAAGCCGTGACCCGTATGCCATATATGTAGACACAAGCCGTGACCCGTATGCCATATATGCAGACACAAGCCGTGACCCGTATGCCATATATGCAGACACAAGCCGTGACCCGTATGCCATATATGCAGACACAAGCCGTGACCCGTATGCCATATATGCAGACACAAGCCGTGACCCGTATGCCATATATGCAGACACAAGCCGTGACCCGTATGCCATATATATGCAGACACAAGCCGCGACCCGTATGCCATATATATATGCAGACACAAGCCGCGACCCGTATGCCATATATATATGCAGACACAAGCCGCGACCCGTATGCCATATATATATGCAGACACAGCCGCGACCCGTATGCCATATATATATGCAGACACAAGCCGTGACCCGTATGCCATATATATATGCAGACACAAGCCGTGACCCGTATGCCATATATATATGCAGACACAAGCCGTGACCCGTATGCCATATATATATGCAGACACAAGCCGTGACCCGTATGCCATATATATGCAGACACAAGCCGTGACCCGTATGCCATATATATGCAGACACAAGCCGTGACCCGTATGCCATATATATGCAGACACAAGCCGTGACCCGTATGCCATATATATGCAGACACAAGCCGCGACCCGTATGCCATATATATGCAGACACAAGCCGCGACCCGTATGCCATATATATGCAGACACAAGCCGCGCCCCGTATGCCATATATATGCAGACACAAGCCGCGCCCCGTATGCCATATATATGCAGACACAAGCCGCGCCCCGTATGCCATATATATGCAGACACAAGCCGCGCCCCGTATGCCATATATATGCAGACACAAGCCGCGCCCCGTATGCCATATATATGCAGACACAAGCCGCGCCCCGTATGCCATATATATGCAGACACAAGCCGCGCCCCGTATGCCATATATATGCAGACACAAGCCGCGCCCCGTATGCCATATATATGCAGACACAAGCCGCGCCCCGTATGCCATATATATGCAGACACAAGCCGCGCCCCGTATGCCATATATATGCAGACACAAGCCGCGCCCCGTATGCCATATATATGCAGACACAAGCCGCGCCCCGTATGCCATATATATGCAGACACAAGCCGCGCCCCGTATGCCATATATATGCAGACACAAGCCGCGCCCCGTATGCCATATATATGCAGACACAAGCCGCGCCCCGTATGCCATATATATGCAGACACAAGCCGCGCCCCGTATGCCATATATATGCAGACACAAGCCGCGCCCCGTATGCCATATATATGCAGACACAAGCCGCGCCCCGTATGCCATATATATGCAGACACAAGCCGCGCCCCGTATGCCATATATATGCAGACACAAGCCGCGCCCCGTATGCCATATATATGCAGACACAAGCCGCGCCCCGTATGCCATATATATGCAGACACAAGCCGCGCCCCGTATGCCATATATATGCAGACACAAGCCGCGCCCCGTATGCCATATATATGCAGACACAAGCCGCGCCCCGTATGCCATATATATGCAGACACAAGCCGCGCCCCGTATGCCATATATATGCAGACACAAGCCGCGCCCCGTATGCCATATATATGCAGACACAAGCCGCGCCCCGTATGCCATATATATGCAGACACAAGCCGCGCCCCGTATGCCATATATATGCAGACACAAGCCGCGCCCCGTATGCCATATATATGCAGACACAAGCCGCGCCCCGTATGCCATATATATGCAGACACAAGCCGCGCCCCGTATGCCATATATATGCAGACACAAGCCGCGCCCCGTATGCCATATATATGCAGACACAAGCCGCGCCCCGTATGCCATATATATGCAGACACAAGCCGCGCCCCGTATGCCATATATATGCAGACACAAGCCGCGCCCCGTATGCCATATATATGCAGACACAAGCCGCGCCCCGTATGCCATATATATGCAGACACAAGCCGCGCCCCGTATGCCATATATATGCAGACACAAGCCGCGCCCCGTATGCCATATATATGCAGACACAAGCCGCGCCCCGTATGCCATATATATGCAGACACAAGCCGCGCCCCGTATGCCATATATATGCAGACACAAGCCGCGCCCCGTATGCCATATATATGCAGACACAAGCCGCGCCCCGTATGCCATATATATGCAGACACAAGCCGCGCCCCGTATGCCATATATATGCAGACACAAGCCGCGCCCCGTATGCCATATATATGCAGACACAAGCCGCGCCCCGTATGCCATATATATGCAGACACAAGCCGCGCCCCGTATGCCATATATATGCAGACACAAGCCGCGCCCCGTATGCCATATATATGCAGACACAAGCCGCGCCCCGTATGCCATATATATGCAGACACAAGCCGCGCCCCGTATGCCATATATATGCAGACACAAGCCGCGCCCCGTATGCCATATATATGCAGACACAAGCCGCGCCCCGTATGCCATATATATGCAGACACAAGCCGCGCCCCGTATGCCATATATATGCAGACACAAGCCGCGCCCCGTATGCCATATATATGCAGACACAAGCCGCGCCCCGTATGCCATATATATGCAGACACAAGCCGCGCCCCGTATGCCATATATATGCAGACACAAGCCGCGCCCCGTATGCCATATATATGCAGACACAAGCCGCGCCCCGTATGCCATATATATGCAGACACAAGCCGCGCCCCGTATGCCATATATATGCAGACACAAGCCGCGCCCCGTATGCCATATATATGCAGACACAAGCCGCGCCCCGTATGCCATATATATGCAGACACAAGCCGCGCCCCGTATGCCATATATATGCAGACACAAGCCGCGCCCCGTATGCCATATATATGCAGACACAAGCCGCGCCCCGTATGCCATATATATGCAGACACAAGCCGCGCCCCGTATGCCATATATATGCAGACACAAGCCGCGCCCCGTATGCCATATATATGCAGACACAAGCCGCGCCCCGTATGCCATATATATGCAGACACAAGCCGCGCCCCGTATGCCATATATATGCAGACACAAGCCGCGCCCCGTATGCCATATATATGCAGACACAAGCCGCGCCCCGTATGCCATATATATGCAGACACAAGCCGCGCCCCGTATGCCATATATATGCAGACACAAGCCGCGCCCCGTATGCCATATATATGCAGACACAAGCCGCGCCCCGTATGCCATATATATGCAGACACAAGCCGCGCCCCGTATGCCATATATATGCAGACACAAGCCGCGCCCCGTATGCCATATATATGCAGACACAAGCCGCGCCCCGTATGCCATATATATGCAGACACAAGCCGCGCCCCGTATGCCATATATATGCAGACACAAGCCGCGCCCCGTATGCCATATATATGCAGACACAAGCCGCGCCCCGTATGCCATATATATGCAGACACAAGCCGCGCCCCGTATGCCATATATATGCAGACACAAGCCGCGCCCCGTATGCCATATATATGCAGACACAAGCCGCGCCCCGTATGCCATATATATGCAGACACAAGCCGCGCCCCGTATGCCATATATATGCAGACACAAGCCGCGCCCCGTATGCCATATATATGCAGACACAAGCCGCGCCCCGTATGCCATATATATGCAGACACAAGCCGCGCCCCGTATGCCATATATATGCAGACACAAGCCGCGCCCCGTATGCCATATATATGCAGACACAAGCCGCGCCCCGTATGCCATATATATGCAGACACAAGCCGCGCCCCGTATGCCATATATATGCAGACACAAGCCGCGCCCCGTATGCCATATATATGCAGACACAAGCCGCGCCCCGTATGCCATATATATGCAGACACAAGCCGCGCCCCGTATGCCATATATATGCAGACACAAGCCGCGCCCCGTATGCCATATATATGCAGACACAAGCCGCGCCCCGTATGCCATATATATGCAGACACAAGCCGCGCCCCGTATGCCATATATGCAGACACAAGCCGCGCCCCGTATGCCATATATATGCAGACACAAGCCGCGCCCCGTATGCCATATATATGCAGACACAAGCCGCGCCCCGTATGCCATATATATGCAGACACAAGCCGCGCCCCGTATGCCATATATATGCAGACACAAGCCGCGCCCCGTATGCCATATATATGCAGACACAAGCCGCGCCCCGTATGCCATATATATGCAGACACAAGCCGCGCCCCGTATGCCATATATATGCAGACACAAGCCGCGCCCCGTATGCCATATATATGCAGACACAAGCCGCGCCCCGTATGCCATATATATGCAGACACAAGCCGCGCCCCGTATGCCATATATATGCAGACACAAGCCGCGCCCCGTATGCCATATATATGCAGACACAAGCCGCGCCCCGTATGCCATATATATGCAGACACAAGCCGCGCCCCGTATGCCATATATATGCAGACACAAGCCGCGCCCCGTATGCAGACACAAGCCGCGCCCGTATGCATATATATGCAGACACAAGCCGCGCCCCGTATGCCATATATATGCAGACACAAGCCGCGCCCCGTATGCATATATATGCAGACACAAGCCGCGCCCCCGTATGCCATATATATGCAGACACAAGCCGCGCCCCCGTATGCCATATATATGCAGACACAAGCCGCGCCCCGTATGCCATATATATGCAGACACAAGCCGCGCCCCGTTATGCCATATATATGCAGACCAACAAGCCGCGCCCCGTATGCCATATATATGCAGTCACAAGCCTTCGCCCCCGTATGCCATATATATGCAGACACAAGCCGCGCCCCGTATGCCATATATATGCAGACACAAGCCGCGCCCCGTATGCCATATATATATATACATTCAGAAGATATGTGGCTTTTAATTTTTACAATGCACATATTTATGTTAAAAAGCGTCACATAGTGATACTTCGTTTTGCTAGGGATATGCATGAACTAAAATTAGCTACCATAATAGCCTTTACTGCAGTATTATTTATATCTGTGCAGTTTATGGGCAGAGATTAAATTATTTTTTTTAAATCTTTTATTATTCTGAAACTAATAATACATTTAGCAAAGTCTGCATCCAGCAACGAGGAAGCAAATGTAATTCAATTTAAAAGATTTTTTTTTTATCTTAGTAAATTTATAGTGCAAAAATATTTGCACTGTTGATGCTGTGAATCTATGTATTTAACCCCTGCAAATGGGTTAAAGACACAGTTGAAGTCTGACTTGGACCCATAAGCGCTGCAGCTGTTGAACTGAACACAGCTGGCAATTGTCGGGGTTGTGCGACGGCCGCTGCCAATATGTGAACCCTTTGGAATGATATGGATTTCTGTACAAATTGGTCATAAAATGTGATCTGATTATCATCTAAGTCACAACAATAGACAAATCACAGTCTGCTTAAACTAATAACACACAAAGAATGAAATGTTGCCATGTTTTTTATTGAACACACCATGTAAACATTCACAGTGCAGGTGGAAAAAGTATATGAACCCTTGGATTTAATAACTGGTTGAACCTCCTTTGGCAGCAATAACTTCAACCAAACGTTTCCTGTAGTTGCAGATCAGACGTGCACTACGGTCAGGAGTAATTCTTGACCATTCCTCTTTACAGAACTGTTTCAGTTCAGCAATATTCTTGGGATGTCTGGTGTGAATCGCTTTCTTGAGGTCATGCCACAGCATCTCAATCGGGTTGAGGTCAGGACTCTGACTGGGCCACTTCAGAAGGCATATTTTCTTCTGTTTAAGCCATTCTGTTGTTGATTTACTTCTATGCTTTGGGTCATTGTCCTGTTGCAACACCCATCTTCTGTTGAGCTTCAGCTGGTAGACAGATGGCCTTAAGTTCTCCTGCAAAATGTCTTGATAAACTTGGGAATTCATTTTTCCTTCGATGATAGCAATCCGTCCAGGCCCTGACGCAGCAAAGCAGCCCCAAACCATGATGCCCCCACCACCATACTTCACAGTTGGGATGAGGTTTTGATGTTGGTGTGCTGTGCCTCATTTTCGCCACACATAGTGTTGTGTGTTTCTTCCAAACAACTCAACTTTGGTTTCATCTGTCCACAGAATATTTTGCCAGTACTGCTGTGGAACATCCAGGTGCTCTTGTGCAAACTGTAAACGTGCAGCAATCTTTTGTTTGGACAGCAGTGGCTTCCTCTGTGGTATCCTCCCATGAAATCCATTCTTGTTTAGTGTTTTACGTATTGTAGATTTGCTAACAGGGATGTTAGCATTTGCCAGTGACTTTTGTAAGTCTTTAGCTGACACTCTAGGATTCTTCTTCACCTCATTGAGCAGTCTGTGCTGTGCTCTTGCAGTCATCTTTACAGGACGGCCACTTTTAGGGAGAGTAGCAGCAGTGCTGAACTTTCTCCATTTATAGACAATTTGTCTTACCGTGGACTGATGAAGAGCAAGGCTTTTGGAGATACTTTTATAACCCTTTCCAGCGTTATGTAAGTCAACAATTCTTAATCGTAGGTCTTCTGAGAGCTCTTTTGTGCGAGGCATCATTCACATCAGGCAATGCTTCTTGTGAAAAGCAAACCCAGAACTGGTGTGTTTTTTTTATAGGGCAGGGCAGCTGTAACCAACACCTCCAATCTCATCTCATTGATTGGACTCCAGTTGGCTGACATCTCACTCCAATTAGCTCTTGGAGATGTCATTAGTCTAGGGGTTCACATACTTTTTCCACCTGCACTGTGAATGTTTACATGGTGTGTTCAATAAAAACATGGCAACATTTCATTATTTGTGTGTTATTAGTTTAAGCAGACTGTGATTGTCTATTGTTGTGACTTAGATGATGATCAGATGACATTTTATGACCAATTTGTGCAGAAATCCATATCATTCCAAAGGGTTCACATACTTTTTCTTTCAACTGTATGTGTGTGTGTGTATATATATATATATATATATATATATATATATATATATATATATATATATATATATATATATATATACACTGCTCAAAAAAATAAAGGGAACACTAAAATAACACATCCTAGATCTGAATGAATAAAATATTCTAATTAAATACTTTGTTCTTTACATAGTTGAATGTGCTGACAACAAAATCACACAAAAATTAAAAAATGGAAATCAAAATTTTCAACCCATGGAGGTCTGGATTTGTAGTCGCACATTTAAAATTAAAGTGGAAAAATACACTACAGGCAGATCCAACTTTGATGTAATGTCCTTAAAACAAGTCAAAATGAGGCTCAGTAGTGTGTGTGGCCTCCACGTGCCTGTATGACCTCCCTACAACGCCTGTGCATGCTCCTGATGAGGTGGCGGATGGTCTCCTGAGGGATCTCCTCCCAGACCTGGACTAAAGCATCCACCAACTCCTGGACAGTCTGTGGTGCAAAGTGAAGTTGGTGGATGGAGCGAGACATGATGTCCCAGATGTGCTCAATTGGATTCAGGTCTGGGGAACGGGAGGGCCAGTCCATAGCATCAATGCCTTCATCTTGCAGGAACTGCTGACACACTCCAGCCACATGAGGTCTAGCATTGTCTTGCATTAGGAGGAACCCAGGGCCAACCGCACCAGCATATGGTCTCACAAGGGGTCTGAGGATCTCATCTTGATACCTAATGGCAGTCAGGCTACCTCTGGCGAGCACATGGAGGGCTGTTCGGCCCCTCAAAGAAATGCCACCCCACACCATTACTGACCCACTGCCAAACTGGCCATGCTGGAGGATGTTGCAGGCAGCAGAACGTTCTCCACGGCGTCTCCCGACTGTCACGTCTGTCAAATGTGCTCAGTGTGCCCCTGCTTTCATCTGTGAAGAGCACAGGACGCCAGTGGCGAATTTGCCAATCTTGGTGTTCTCTGGCAAATGTCAAACGTCCTGCACGGTGTTGGACTGTAAGCACAACCCCCACCTGTTGACGTTGGGTCCTCATACCACCCTCATGGAGTCTGTTTCTGACCGTTTGAGCAGACACATGCACATTTGTGGCCTGCTGGAGGTCATTTTGCAGGGCTCTGGCACTGCTCCTCCTGTTCCTCCTTGCACAAAGGCGGAGGTAGCGGTCCTGCTGCTGGGTTGTTGCCCTCCTACGGCCTCCTCCACGTCTCCTGATGTACTGGCCTGTCTCCTGGTAGCGCCTCCATGCTCTGGACACTACACTGACAGACACAGCAATCCTTCTTGCCACAGCTCGCACTGATGTGCCATCCTGGATGAGCTGCACTACCTGAGCCACTTGTGTGGGTTGTAGACTCCGTCTCATGCTACCACTAGAGTGCAAGCACCACCAGCATTCAAAAGTGACCATAACATCAGCCAGAAAGCATAGGAACTGAGAAGTGGTCTGTGGTCACCACCTGCAGAACCACTCCTTTATTGGGGGTGTCTTGCTAATTGCCTATAATTTCCACCTGTTGTCTATCCCATTTGCACAACAGCATGTGAAATTGATTGTCACTCAGTGTTGCTTCCTAAGTGGACAGTTTGATTTCACAGAAGTGTGATTGACTTGGAGATACATTGTGTTGTTTAAGTGTTCCCTTTATTTTTTTTGAGCAGTGTGTATATATATATATATATATATATATATATATATATATAATATATATATATATACATACACACACAGTATTTCACAAAAGTGAGTACACCCCTCACATTTTTGTAAATATTTTATATCTTTTCATGTGATAACACTGAAGAAATGACACTTTGCTACAATGTAAAGTAGTGAGTTAGCGCTGCGGAATCTGTTGGCGCTCTACAAATAACCGATAATAATAATAATAGTGAGTGTACAGATTGTATACTAAAGCAGAGCATGATCCCCTCCCTTCAGAGACAGGGCCTCAGGGCAGTATTCCAACATAACAACCCCAAACACACCTCCAATACGACCACTGCCTTGCTAAAGAAGCTGAGGGTAAAGGTGATGGACTGGCCAAGCATGTCTCCAGACCTAAACCCTATTGAGCATCTGTGGGGCATCCTCAAACGGAAGGTGGAGGAGTGCAAGGTCTCTAACATCCACCAACATTGTGATATCGTTATGGAGGAATGGAAAAGGACTCCAGTGGCAACCTGTGAAGCTCTTTTGAACTACATGCCCAAGAGGGTTAAGGCAGTGCTGTAAAATAATAGTGGCCACATAAAATATTGACAATTTGGGCCCAATGTGGACATTTCCACTTAGGGGTGTACTCACTTGTGTTGCCAACGGTTTAGACATTAGTGGCTGTGTTGAGTTATTTGGAGGGGACAGCAAATTTACACGGTTATTCAGGCTTTACACTCACTACTTTACATTGTAGCAAAGTGTCATTTCTTCAGTGTTGTCACATGAAGATATACTAAAATATTTTTAAAAATGTAAGGGGTGTACTCACTTTTGTGAGATACTGTGTATGTATGTGTGTGTAGATGTGTGTGTATATATATATATATATATACACATATATATATATATATATATTTATACAATACAACAAAGTCTCTCTTTAAAACAATGCCAACGTAAGGTGGAAAACAGTAATTGATAATCAATGGAGTAATACTGCTCACAGGATGGCCAAACTAGCAAGGAGATCCATATCACAAATGGAGCTGTAAAACAAACAGAACGGCTTATATCGATCAATGGGCGTCTGTGTGTGGCAGATGCCAAAATACCATGGGCTCACTCAGTTTTTCCAGATTTTCTCCCTGCACCAAGTGCCCTGTGGGAACGCTGTGAGAATCATCTCATACCTATGCGTCCCTTCCGCAAATGCCTTCCGACGTCACTGGGGGTGCATCTGGATAACTCCTTTGTGATTGGCCTGAGCTGGTGATTTGTGCCTCTGACAAAGGTGGTTCTGAGGTGGTGATGACGAGAGATATGTTTGTCGGGGAGGCCCTAAGACAGCTCGCTAACCCCGATGATTATCAGGTTTTTATTTCAAATCCCATCAGAGTATTAAATAAAAAACTGAGGGATCTGGTGGATGATGGGCTGGGCCAGGGTTTTATCGACAAACAAGTGATTATTTAGTCTCCCACGCCAAAACCCCTGTGTTTAACCACCTCCTGAAGGTACATAAGTCTATTGACAACGTAGTTAGGAGGCCCATAGTCAGTAGCATAGGATCACTCCTTGAACACATTTCAGAGTGGCTCGATCAAATTTTGCAGCCAATGTGTTGGACTTGTGGAGTCATGTGAAAGATTCCAAGCACATCCTCAATATAGTGTCTAAAATTTAATGGAATTTGGAATAAAAAAGGCTTACAGTGGATGTATAATCCCTTTATTACTCGATTCCCCATGAGAATGGTATACTGGCAGTAGCTTTTCATATGAAAAAATATGGGGATAATGTCGAATTCTGTGACGTTGTACTGAGGGTGACTGGTTTTTTTGCTGCACCGTAACTACTTTGAGTTGTTTTTTTTTGTTTTTGTTTTTACCTCCAATTGTGTGGCACTGCTATGGGGGCGTAATTTGCCCCTTCCTACGCCTACCTCTTTATGGGGTGGTGGGAGCAGGAACACATTTTTGGAGGTGGGAACCCCTTCAGCTTGAAGATAGTTATGTATAAAAGATTCATAGATTTTTTTATTTATCTGGAGAGGAGATCAGGATAATCTGCATACATTTGTCCAATACTTGAATGCTAATGATTTAGGGTTCAGTTTCACTATTGAATGGGACTTTTTTAGCATTAATTATTTGGATCTTACGTTGAGAGGTACTTGTGGTAAACATGTTTCCACCACAGTCTATAGGAAGCCTATTTCAGGCAATTCCATTTTGCACGCTTCCAGTTGTCATCCTAAGAGCGTGTTTAAGTTCATTGAAAAGGGGCAGTTTATTAGGGAGAGTATCTGGAGACAAAGTCTGAGATGTAGGGGGGAGTAATGCAATTGAAGGCTTTGTGTGTCAGAGGGAGAATTTTGTGTTTAATCCTGGGTGGCAAGAGGAAGCCAGTGAAGGAATTGGCAGAGAGGTGCGGCAGATGAAGAGCGACGTGTAAGGAAGATGAGCCTGGCAGAGGCATTCCTTATGGATTGTAAAGGAGCTAGGCGGCTGCTAGAGAGACCAGAGAGGATAAAGTTGCAGTAGTCGAGGCGGGAAAGGATGAGAGAGTGGATTCAAATCTTAATTGTGTCTTGTGTAAAGAAATGTCTGATTTTATCGATGTTTTTTAAGGTGAAAACGGTATGCTTTAACCAAGGACCGAATGTGAGGAGTGAAAGAAAGATCTGAGTCCAGTCTTGACCCCAAGACATCGGGCATGTGAGGTTGGGGTAACGATGGAGTTATCAACAGTTAGAGACATGGGGGGTGGAGATTTTGGAAGAAGGGTGGAAAATAAGGAGCTGAGTTTTGAAAAGATTTAGCTTAAGGCAGTGAGAGGACATCCAAGATGAGATATGAGAGAGACAGTTAGTGACACGGGTTAGCAAGGAAGGAGATCGTTCTGGTGTATAGAGGTAGATTTGGTATCGTTTGCATACTAATGATAATGAAACCCATGGGACTTTAATAAGGAACCTAATAAGGACGTAGAAATACTGAGTGCTGAGTCAACAGAACTAAAGGCAACAGCTAGCAAAATATATTAAAGGTTCAGCTTTACCTCAAAACTGTAAGCTTATTATGCCCCCTAGAATGTAATCTCCTTTGTAAAATATCCAGTTATATACCTGTATAATACTTCTAAAATAACAGTAAGCTTCTTATAAATATAGCCACAAAAATGTGCTATCTCCCTCTCCAAGCTGCTGCCCTAGGCCAAAATATGCCCCTGATATGTGTGTGTACTGTATGTGTGTGTGTGTATATATATATATATATATATATATAAATATATATGTGTGTACTGTGTGTGTACTGTATGTGTGTGTATGTGTATATATATATATATATATATATATGTGTGTATGCCATCTGTAGTTCATATATGTCTTTTTCACACAACAAATTTGCAACTGTTTCCAGTTGAGCATTGTTGACCTAGAGAGAAATGCTGCTTGCAATTTGTATGCCAGCCTTCCCCATACTCTCCTTCTAGTCTAACACAAAGGCATCTTTGTGGCTGTTGCTGAACTGTGAACCATTTCTTGTTTAAGGATTTGCAATCTCTTAGCAACAAATCTTTAGTTACTTTCCTCCTTGCTCATTTGTGCTGTTGAGGGTGGGCCACGTTTTTAAAGCATGGTTTTGACATCTAATTTGTGAGGCCAGATTCTTTTTTCCCGTTTAGGTTTGCATCACGAGTCTGTTCAGAAAAGGTATCCAGACCATGTTTTCTCCTAGTGTAACTGTTTGATTTACAAGGAATTGATTGTGAAGTCTAGCAACTTGTGCGTGTGCTCTGAGAGTGTTGGGTGGATGTATTTATTTGGAGTGATGGTCATCTGTTCCTTGATCTACAGGACTTTCACAGCATTTGAATATATGATCCACATAGCCCGGGAGTCCACGTTATCAGTCTGACATTACAAGGACATAAGTTTGTCTGGCTGTCTCAGTGTTTATGTTGGCAATTCATTTTTTATATATAGTGTGTTTATAATGTTACCTTTGGGTGTTTCATTCTAACCTAAAACTCAGTACCTTTTGCAAACCCCAGGGCTTATCAGAGAACTGAGACATTGATCGGAATCTGCATATGCCGTTCATTTTGCTGACTGTCAATCAAGTGTGTTGAAGGGACAGGGAACTCTAAATTTTTCTTTCATGATTCAGATAAAGCATGCGATTTTAAACAACCTTTTCTATTATCAAAATGTCTTTGTTCCTTTGGCATCGTTTGTTAAACAGGGACGTAAGCTCAGGAGCACGCATATGTCTGGAGCACTGAATGGCAGCAGCTTTGCAAGAATCATATCTATTTGCAAGAACACTATATGGCAGCAATATTTCTTGCCATATAGTGCTCCAAACAACTACCTAGGTATCTTCAATTAAAAATAACATGAGAACAAAGTAAATTTGAAACTTTTTTTAATGCTATTTCTGAGTAACTAAATAAAAATGTTAGGTTTCATATCCCTTTAATGCATCAATTAAAAAAGGATCTGCTATTTTTCCCTGGAATTCTTTAGGTTTTGCAAGAGCATAAATGTTAGACCTCAGCCAGCAGCAGTGTTACTGAGCTCCTGCTGAGTTTTGCAGCTATTACATTTAATGTATTTCTGTACTGATTCACAAATATTGTTACTTAAAGGGACAGTCAACACCAGAATTGTTGTATTAAAAGGTAGATAATCCCTTAATTACCCATTCCCCAGTTTTGCTTAACCAACACAGTTATTATACACGTTTTACCTCTGTAATTACCTTGTATCTAAGCCTCTGCAAACTGCCCCCTTATTTCAGTTCTTTTGACAGACTTGCATTCTAGCCAATCAGTGCTCACTCCTCGGTAAATTCACGTGCATGAGCTCAATGTTATCTATATGACACACATGAACTAACGCCCTCTAGTGGTGAAAAACTGTCAAAATGCATTTAGATTAGAGGCGGCCTTCAAGGTCTAAGAAATTAGCACATGAACCTCATAGGTTTAGCTTTCAACTATGAATATCAAGAGAACTAAGCAAAATTGGTGATAAAAGTAAATTGTAAAGTTGTTTAAAATCACATGTCCTATCTGAATCATGAAAGTTTATTTTGGACTTGACTGTCCATTTTTAAAAAGAGCTTCAGTGTATTTCCAGTGAATGCTTGTAAATAAATGTTTGTCTTCGGATTTGTCTGCACATTATAGGCTGACCTGCCTTGTATCTCTTTAAAGGGGCAGTCTACTTGAAAATGATTGTTTAAAAAGATATATAATCCCTATATTACCCATTCCTCAGTTTTGCATAACGAACACTGTTATATTAAAGAGGAAATATTAAACAGTCTGTTTCATTGTTTAAATCAGGGCGTCTTAATTTGGGTTCCTGGCAACAAGATTTTGATATCCAATTGTCCCAATTATCACCTATACTACCGCCACACAGCGCATTAGTTTTTCCTGCAAACTACTACAATACCCAAAAGTCCTTTGCTAATGCATGTGCAACTCACGGAGCACATTGAAGCAATGAGCTCCGTAGTATGCACAGGTCCTTGCAGTATTACATTGTTGCCAACATTTCAAAAAAAATTCCAGGGACACTTTGCAGCAGAGCAAGCAAGCGGGTTACTGGAGTATTGACGACCTACTGTTCAACTGCCTTACTTATAGACTTATCCATAGTTTATTATACAGATTACAGCACCAAGCTCTTACACCTACCCAATCTCTGGAACACATTCTGGGCATATGGTTATTTTTACAACACAGCATCAAAATTAAAAAGACAAATATGTGAACCCATTCAATATATGTATGTGTGTATGTGTATGTATATATATATATATATATATATGTGCAAACAACAAATGTTGTGCAAAAGAGATTTTCAGGGACATTTCCAGGGACAAAAAAAATCCAGAGACATACAACAAAATCCAGGGACTGTCCCTGGAAATCAGGGACTGTTGGCAACTATGGTATTAGTCTGCTGGGGTCCCGGTGACCTCTTAAAATACTGTACTGGAGAGCTTTTCAAAGCAGAAATATGCTTCAAATACAGGAACACGGGTCACTGCCACGCAACAGGGGCAGATATATAAAGACTTAACGTCACACCCACAGCCTGTGACTCGCCTGCTGGGTTCGACTTGAAAAGTACTTGCATCAGTTTCAACAGCTGTGGAGCCTGTTTGGGAAAGTGGGGGAGCCTGGTGGCAGGGGTAAGTCCCTGAGTGCTCTCTCATAAGCTAAGTGGCTTTATGATGGCACTTTTCTGACAGTTTCTGCTACATATGGAGCTTAAATAGTTAAATGCCAGAAAATACCCAGCAGGGCATTACCTAGAAATACAGAACTGTGTGGGTAAAGACTAGTGGGCACACTGCCACCTTGGCTGTGGTAAGTACCGCTACCCTACGGTTATTTGCTCCCATACCAGATTCCCTTTTAGCCTGATTTGCTCCCGTTAGTCAGATGTTGACACGTCTTGATTTTTTTTTATTTTTAGAGGGTTTGATTTTATTTTGTATAAATGAAGTTTTATATTTGCTTACATCTTGTTTGGCAGCTGTCTGACAATTGATTCATAAAGTGACTTGGGAACTGATCTGCACATAGTACAACAAACTGGGTGCTGTTACAGGAACATCTCAGCTTTCACTATAAATTGCGAGCTTCTAGATTTGGGACAAATTTTGTAAAGCCCTGGTTTAAATGGATTTTACCTTTTTTTTTTTTTTTTTTTTTTTTTTTTTTTTTTTTTTTTTTAAAACCTCCTCTGTGCAGTTTCCATTACTTTGTCACAGCCCTACAATGAGGCTGTGGTCTACAGGAAGCTGTATCTACCATGATCTCGTAAAACTTCCAGAGTTGGTTTAATATGAATAGACTAGATAAAGATTTATTAATGCTCAGAACTGGCAGAATTTTAAATGCTAAACAATGTTTCTTTTTATCTTCCCTTTGATTTAAAGGGACACTGAACCCAAATAAGCTATTTGTTAGGTTCAGGACCCTGGAAAGCACTTGTTCATTGGTGGATGAATGTATACACCAATCAGCAAGAACAACCCAGGTTGTTCACCAAAAATGTGCCGGCATCTAAACTTACATTCTTGCATTTCAAATAAAGATACCAAGAGAATGAAGAAAATTTGATAATAGGAGTAAATTAGAAAGTGGCTTAAAATTGCCTGCTCTATCTGAATCACAAAAGAAAAAAATTGGGTTCAGTGTCCCTTTAACATTTGTTTTTACCAATAGAGCACTGTTTCATATCCCTTTAATATACTTTTTAGCCCTATGATTGCCTGTATCTAAGCCCCAGAGAATGGGTAGTAAAGGCATTATCTATCTCTTTAAACAATAAAAAATAAATAAATTAAGTAGAATGTCTCTTTAATGCATGCTGTCAATTTATACACACATGTATGCTAAAGATAATGCCACAAAATACAGCTAGGTTATAATAGCATTGTTTGTTACAAATTAGCATGGGTATATGAAACTGCTGGGGTTTTGTTTTTAACAGACCTCATTGTTTTGCAAAATTCTTGAAAATTCCCTTGTGTGTGTTTATAATCCTCATTTGCTGTAGCCAGTTATGGACAAATATAAATGAGCTCATGATCAAACAGTAGCTGTGTAGCATGTTGCATGGTCAGCCGAGTTTGGGTTTTAATGGGGTGTTAATTAAATGTCAAAATATGATGTGTATATATATATATATATATATATATATATATATATATATATCATTTAAATATGCCTCCTTTTACTAATTATATCCATTAATGCTTATTAAATATCTAGCACTGATTTAAAAAAGTAAATAAGGTAAATCCAAAGCAGGTGCTATTCCTGCCAGTAGGGTAGCGAGGGCAGGGAGTGAGTTACCCACTTATAACTGCAAAAGGAAGAAGATTGGTTTTGGCTCAGGTTATCTGTTTAGCATGGGGGGGACGCACATAATGAGCAGGTTACAGTCACAGACGTTAATGGGAAGATCTCTTGTTGTGACAATACGACCTGCTCTCTGTTGTACAGTTAATAACAATAGTTTTGTTTGTCTCCGATAAGAATTTAATAACTAATTTGCACCAATCTTCCTTTTCAGATTGCTTTTTCTCAACACAGCAACTTTATGGACTTGGTACAGTTCTTTGTTACGTTTTTCAGGTATGTTTCAATTAAACTTAATAGGCTCTACAACCCAATATACTGTGTGTCTAATATTTAGAATTAAATAACTAGACCCATTGTCGCAAACTTGTACTTAAAGGGGCATGAAACCCAAAACATTTTTCATGATTCAGGCAGAACATACAATTTTTAACAACTTTACAGTTTACTTCTATTTTTATTATTATTATATGTCCTTCATTCTCTTGGTATCATTTGTTGAAGGAGCAACAATGCGCTACTGATTTCTAACTGAACACATGGGTGAGCCAATGACAACCGTTAAAGAGAAGTAAATTGGAAAGTTGTTTAAAATTGTATGCTCTATCTGAATCATGTCTAATGATGACTTACCTGTCCCTTTAAGATATGAAACCCAAAATTTGTCTTTCATCATAGATTTGCTTCATTATCTTGGTATCCTTTGTTCAAGGAGCAGCAACACACTACTGGGAGCTAGCTGAACACATCTGGTCAACCAATGAAGAGGCATTTATGTACAACCATCAATCAGCAGCTAGTAACCAGTAATGCACTGCTGCTCTTCAGCCTACCTAGGTATGTGTTTCAGCTAAGCATGAAACCGCGTGTTGTATTTGGTAGGACATTGGCCTCTTCAGTATTCTATGGGAGTTTTAGCCACAGATCTGATTTACAAGTTCTTCAGTTTGTGCTCAAATAAAATCCCAGGCTTATTAGAAAAGTTCTTCATACAACTGAATGTTTTAAAAAGTGTTGATGACATTTTACATTCTTTTTCAGTCTGCAGGTGACATTTTGCGTTATTTCTTAGTCTGCAGATTACATTTTGCGTTATTTCTTAGTCTGCAGATGACATTTTGCGTTATTTCTTAGTCTGCAGATGACATTTTGCATTATTTTTCAGTCTGCAGGTGACATTTTACATTCTTTTTCAGTCTGCAGGTGACATTTTACATTCTTTTTCAGTCTGCAGGTGACATTTTACTCTTTCAGTCTGCAGATGACATTTTACTCTTTCAGTCTGCAGGTGACATTTTACTCTTTCAGTCTGCAGATGACATTTTACTCTTTCAGTCTGCAGATGACATTTTACATTCTTTATCAGTCAGCAGATGCACCTTTTACATTCTTTTTCAGTCAGCAGATGCACCTTTTACATTCTTTTTCAGTCAGCAGATGCACCTTTTACATTCTTTTTCAGTCAGCAGATGGACATTTTACATTCTTTTTCAGTCAGCAGATGGACATTTTACACTCTTTTTCAGTCTGCAGATGGACATTTTACATTATTTCTCAGTCTGCAGATGACATTTTGCATTATTTCTCAGTCTGCAGATGACATTTTACATTCTTTTTCAGTCTGCAGATGACATTTTGCCCTCTTTTTCAGTCTGCAGATGACATTTTGCACTCTTTTTCAGTCTGCAGATGACATTTTGCACTCTTTTTCAGTCTGCAGATGACATTTTGCCCTCTTTTTCAGTCTGCAGATGACATTTTGCCCTCTTTCTCAGTCTGCAGATGACATTTTGCACTCTTTTTCAGTCTGCAGATGACATTTTGCACTCTTTTTCAGTCTGCAGATGACATTTTACATTCTTTTTCAGTCTGCAGATGACATTGTACATTCTTTTTCAGTCTGCAGATGACATTGTACATTCTTTTTCAGTCTGCAGATGACATTGTACATTCTTTTTCAGTCTGCAGATGCACCTTTTACATTCTTTTTCAGTCTGCAGATGACCGTTTGCATTCTTTTTCAGTCTGCAGGTGCACCTTTTGCATTCTTTTTCAGTCTGCAGGTGCACCTTTTGCATTCTTTTTCAGTCTGCAGGTGCACCTTTTGCATTCTTTTTCAGTCTGCAGGTGCACCTTTTGCATTCTTTTTCAGTCTGCAGGTGCACCATTTGCATTCTTTTTCAGTCTGCAGGGGCACCTTTTGCATTCTTTTTCAGTCTGCAGGTGCACCTTTTGCATTCTTTTTCAGTCTGCAGGTGCACCTTTTGCATTCTTTTTCAGTCTGCAGGTGCACCTTTTGCATTCTTTTTCAGTCTGCAGGTGCACCTTTTGCATTCTTTTTCAGTCTGCAGGTGCACCTTTTGCATTCTTTTTCAGTCTGCAGGTGCACCTTTTGCATTCTTTTTCAGTCTGCAGGTGCACCTTTTGCGTTCTTTTTCAGTCTGCAGGTGCACCTTTTGCGTTCTTTTTCAGTCTGCAGGAGCACCTTTTGCGTTCTTTTTCAGTCTGCAGGTGCACCTTTTGCGTTCTTTTTCAGTCTGCAGGTGCACCTTTTGCGTTCTTTTTCAGTCTGCAGGTGCACCTTTTGCGTTCTTTTTCAGTCTGCAGGTGCACCTTTTGCATTCTTTTTCAGTCTGCAGGTGCACCTTTTGCGTTCTTTTTCAGTCTGCAGGTGCACCTTTTGCGTTCTTTTTCAGTCTGCAGGCGCACCTTTTGCGTTCTTTTTCAGTCTGCAGGTGCACCTTTTGCGTTCTTTTTCAGTCTGCAGGTGCACCTTTTGCGTTCTTTTTCAGTCTGCAGGTGCACCTTTTGCGTTCTTTTTCAGTCTGCAGGTGCACCTTTTGCGTTCTTTTTCAGTCTGCAGGTGCACCTTTTGCGTTCTTTTTCAGTCTGCAGGTGCACCTTTTGCGTTCTTTTTCAGTCTGCAGGTGCACCTTTTGCGTTCTTTTTCAGTCTGCAGGTGCACCTTTTGCGTTCTTTTTCAGTCTGCAGGTGCACCTTTTGCGTTCTTTTTCAGTCTGCAGGTGCACCTTTTGCGTTCTTTTTCAGTCTGCAGGTGCACCTTTTGCGTTCTTTTTCAGTCTGCAGGTGCACCTTTTGCGTTCTTTTTCAGTCTGCAGGTGCACCTTTTGCGTTCTTTTTCAGTCTGCAGGTGCACCTTTTGCGTTCTTTTTCAGTCTGCAGATGACATTTTACATTCTTTTTCAGTCTGCAGATGACATTGTACATTCTTTTTCAGTCTGCAGATGACATTGTACATTCTTTTTCAGTCTGCAGATGACATTGTACATTCTTTTTCAGTCTGCAGATGACATTGTACATTCTTTTTCAGTCTGCAGATGACATTGTACATTCTTTTTCAGTCTGCAGATGCACCTTTTACATTCTTTTTCAGTCTGCAGATGACCGTTTGCATTCTTTTTCAGTCTGCAGGTGCACCTTTTGCATTCTTTTTCAGTCTGCAGGTGCACCTTTTGCATTCTTTTTCAGTCTGCAGGTGCACCTTTTGCATTCTTTTTCAGTCTGCAGGTGCACCATTTGCATTCTTTTTCAGTCTGCAGGTGCACCTTTTGCATTCTTTTTCAGTCTGCAGGTGCACCTTTTGCATTCTTTTTCAGTCTGCAGGTGCACCTTTTGCATTCTTTTTCAGTCTGCAGGTGCACCTTTTGCATTCTTTTTCACTCTTCAGGTGCACCTTTTGCATTCTTTTTCAGTCTGCAGGTGCACCTTTTGCATTCTTTTTCAGTCTGCAGGTGCACCTTTTGCATTCTTTTTCAGTCTGCAGGTGCACCTTTTGCGTTCTTTTTCAGTCTGCAGGTGCACCTTTTGCGTTCTTTTTCAGTCTGCAGGTGCACCTTTTGCGTTCTTTTTCAGTCTGCAGGTGCACCTTTTGCGTTCTTTTTCAGTCTGCAGGTGCACCTTTTGCGTTCTTTTTCAGTCTGCAGGTGCACCTTTTGCGTTCTTTTTCAGTCTGCAGGTGCACCTTTTGCGTTCTTTTTCAGTCTGCAGGTGCACCTTTTGCGTTCTTTTTCAGTCTGCAGGTGCACCTTTTGCGTTCTTTTTCAGTCTGCAGGTGCACCTTTTGCGTTCTTTTTCAGTCTGCAGGTGCACCTTTTGCGTTCTTTTTCAGTCTGCAGGTGCACCTTTTGCGTTCTTTTTCAGTCTGCAGGTGCACCTTTTGCGTTCTTTTTCAGTCTGCAGGTGCACCTTTTGCGTTCTTTTTCAGTCTGCAGGTGCACCTTTTGCGTTCTTTTTCAGTCTGCAGGTGCACCTTTTGCGTTCTTTTTCAGTCTGCAGGTGCACCTTTTGCGTTCTTTTTCAGTCTGCAGGTGCACCTTTTGCGTTCTTTTTCAGTCTGCAGGTGCACCTTTTGCGTTCTTTTTCAGTCTGCAGGTGCACCTTTTGCGTTCTTTTTCAGTCTGCAGATGGACCTTTTGCGTTCTTTTTCAGTCTGCAGGTGCACCTTTTGCGTTCTTTTTCAGTCTGCAGGTGCACCTTTTGCATTCTTTTTCAGTCTGCAGGTGCACCTTTTGCATTCTTTTTCAGTCTGCAGGTGCACCTTTTGCATTCTTTTTCAGTCTGCAGGTGCACCTTTTGCATTCTTTTTCAGTCTGCAGGTGCACCTTTTGAAAAGCCTTGTGTGTGTGTTTGGACCAATTAGGGGCAGATATAAATACTGCACTGATCAGCCAGCCGCCGAGTAGCATATTGCAGGGTAAAGCATCTGAATTCTGCAGGATACACTCCATCCTCTCTGGAGACAGAAAAACACAATTTTCATTGGAAATATAGAAAATATTGAGAGAAAAATCCCAGTACATTGCTGTCTTATTACACATAATTACGCATTTTATATGGACTTAAAGGGACGTTAAAGACCACTGGCTTTTTTGTGGGGGGAAAATTGTGCTTGTCCCACGCTCCCTGAAGATCTCAAAAAGCAAATTCTGTATTCTTGGTTTTCAAAATGCTGCAAACTGCCTAAACCAGCTATTTGGATTACAGTATTTTGATAGCCTAGGATAGAGAATTTGTATTTGGCCTCTTTAGAGTGAGACCAGCACTTTTGCCTTTCCATAATAAAAAAATGTCCATTTGAATTTAAGTGAGTAAGGAAACCTTCCCT
Organism: Bombina bombina; assembly: GCF_027579735.1. Lineage (NCBI taxonomy): Eukaryota > Metazoa > Chordata > Amphibia > Anura > Bombinatoridae > Bombina > Bombina bombina. The sequence continues at coordinate 1,390,079,058 of NC_069500.1, forward strand.
ATGTTCAATAAACAACCTCCTGTGTGTGTTATTTAGCTGCTCTCATTGAGCATCAAGCCAGTCAGCTATTATTGTGTATCTGCTGCCCTCTTGTGCTTTCATTTGATATTACAGTGCTGCTTTCCTTAAAACTAAAGATCATGGAAATAAGCACATAAGTAGTTCTGCACTTTACATGTTATATGAATGAATTCTGGGTCAGCACGTTTTCCTTTCACGATACAGACTGGAATTCCTTATTTTACCACTTAAAATTGTAATATGTCTCCGTTACAACTTGGCCCCTTGTTTCAAATAAAGCGTGTGATTATAAATTTTCTTTTTCCTTTATCCTCTTGGTTTCCTTTGTTGAAAAGCATACCCAGGTTGATCAGTAGAAGCAATACAGCACTGGGAGCTAGCTGCTAATCGTTGGCTGCACATTTATGCCTCATGTTGTTGGCTCACCTGATGTGTTCAGCTAGCTCCCAGTAGTGCATTGCTGCTACTTCAACAAAGGATAACAAGAGAATAAAGAAAATTTGATAACAAAAGGAAATTGTCAATTTGTTTAAAAGTATGGGTTCTATCTGAATCAAGAAAGAAAATGTTGGGTTTCATATCCGTTTAAAGTGAAGGTCCATTATGATGAATTAGTACCCGGTTTTTAATAGTCCTATTAAAAACAAGGGCACATTAATTAATCAAAATTGACATTTCACTGTTTTCTTCAAAAACTTACCTTTTAATCCTGGCAGACGCTCCCGAACTTCCTCTGCCCGTTGCAAGCAGTTTTTGCGGGTCCAAAATGACGAATTCGGCTTCCTCCAATCACAGCATTGCATCAGGCCAAGATACCCCCGGGGGGGGGGGGGGGTGTGGAGCTGTGATTGGAGGAAGCCTGATTTGTCATTTCTGACGTCTGCAAAAGCTTCCGACGTCCGTGGGAATCGCTGGAGCGGCTGCCAGGATTAAAAGGTAAGTTTTTTTGAAAAAGAACAGTGAAATGTCAATTTTGATGAATTAAAGTACCCTTGTTTTTAATAGGATTATTAAAAACCGGGCACGAATTCATCAAAATTGACCTTCACTTTAATCATTTTAAAGCTAAACAAAACATTAAATATGTCACTTAGAGCTTTCTAAGTCTGACCTTTATTTGCTGTTAATTTTACACACAATAATTGTTGTTTTTTCCTTCTGTTTCATTGATTTGTACAGACTCCATTGATAGATAGCAGCTTGCCCATAATCCTAAGGTTTAGCAAGTGGCATCCTATGCAGAGCCTGGTGATACAATGTTACCTTTTATATCACACATTGCCTTTGTGTTGTTTTTTCCCCCTGTTTCATTGATTTGTACAGGCTCCATTGATAGATAGCAGCTTGCCCTTAATCCTAATATTTAGTGAGTGGCATCCTATGCAGAGCCTGGTGATACAATGTTACCTTTATATCTAACATTGCCTTTGTGTTGTTTTTTAGCTGCTTCCTGTCATTGCTTCTTGTGGCTGCCGTGGTTTGGAAAATTAAGCAAAGTTGTTGGGCTTCAAGGAGGAGAGAGGTTAGTACAATAAATGTAGAATCTGCTTTACTTTAGGAACATATTTCTCATCACTTCATTACTTCTATATCCAGTTCTAGAAGCTTGCGATTAACAATAGCTCTGTACATATTATAATTTATTTGTAAAGTGATGTAAAATTCTGTAGCACTGTGCGTCTGGCAAGGTTTCCCAAGACCCCATAGGCTTGCGGACACATTACAAATTCTACTGGTTATAAAAAAATATATGTCTAATAATCTTTAATGATCAATTCTTTATCCAAATAAATGCCTCAACTCTACATAAACATTGCTTTATCGAAGATCGGTTTGTTTTGGAAATAGGAAAGACAAAGGGGCCAGATGAAAATCATTTGGCCTCAGCGGTCAGTTTGGTCTCCTGTGCTCTATAATCAGTCCTGCATCCCAGTGGTTTTAAGTGCTCTTGGTGCACTTTTCTTTCCTTCTTTTCTTCCGAGTTAGCCTTAAAGTGACAGAACACCCATATTCTAAATCACTTGAAAGCGATGTTTTTTTCCCCTTAAAATTTCTTTAGCTCACCAGAGTAAGTGCTCTAGTAACAGTTATACTTCAGATGCTTTCCAGCTGCAAGTTGAAAATAGCCAATCAGCACCAGCAGTGCTGAGGTCATGCTTTGCTGTGATGTCATGAGATTTCACAGGAATCTTGTGAGATTTCATAGTAAACTTTCTTAAACTGGATAGGGAAAGAATATGTCAGATGCATGCTCCCTTGCAAGTCCTGAGACTAGTATCTTGATTGGCTGTTTAACATTCCTTTACGATGGGGTGTGAATACTTAGGAACATTTGAGGTAACTATTTTTCTTTTTTACATAAAGATGTTCAGGTGATATTTTATAGTCCGCTTTTTACAGATATACTTCATCACTTTCAAGTGCTTCAATATTTGGGTACCATGTCCCTTTAAGTAAGAAGGGACATCTTTTATACAGCACCTTGAACTGAAATATCACAAGTGACTAGGTCTTTGCATACAGGTTCCCTCCTAACAGCCATAAAATAGCCATAATGTGGCCAAATACTCCATATAATACACAGGTTTGCGTTTGTTAAGAGTGGGCTTTGATTATTGGTAAATATGTTGATATTCTCTAAATTGTAAAGATTCTGAGGAATGTTTGACACACAGTTTTTGTTTTGCGGACTAAATATACAGCTTTTATCTTGTTCACATTAGGGATCTTTTGGAAACAATAACTTCTGTCTCTAGAAAGGATTCTTTGTGGGGAAAAAAGGCAATACTAGCAAAACCTTTAATATTACATCCCTTATATTGGATTTGTAGCCCATTGATTGGATAGCAGTGTTACGGAGCCCACTGGCAGCCAAAGAGTTAAAAAGTGCCCTAGTGCTGGTCTTGAGACTTTAATCTTTTTGAAAAAACACATTTTTATGTATTTCTTCTAATAATTAAATGGTGAAGGTCCCTGTATTTCAAACAGCAGAGTACATGGTTATACTATATTTATCATAGTTATACAGAGTTCCAATCCAGACAGATACAGTTCAAAGTCAGGAGCTTATAGTCAGATCACTGACAAACTCACAAATGAAATGAGAAATTACGTCACCTACATCATCAGTGTTACATGACATCACTTACATCATCAGTGTTACATGACATCACCTACATCATCAGTGTTGCATGACATCACCTACATCATCAGTGTAGCATGACATCACCTACAGCATCAGTGTTGCATGACATCACCTACAGCATCAGTGTAGCATGACATCACCTACAGCATCAGTGTAGCATGACATCACCTACAGCATCAGTGTAGCATGACATCACCTACAGCATCAGTGTAGCATGACATCACCTACAGCATCAGTGTAGCATGACATCACCTACAGCATCAGTGTAGCATGACATCACCTACAGCATCAGTGTAGCATGACATCACCTACAGCATCAGTGTAGCATGACATCACCTACAGCATCAGTGTAGCATGACATCACCTACAGCATCAGTGTAGCATGACATCACCTACAGCATCAGTGTAGCATGACATCACCTACAGCATCAGTGTAGCATGACATCACCTACAGCATCAGTGTAGCATGACATCACCTACAGCATCAGTGTAGCATGACATCACCTACAGCATCAGTGTAGCATGACATCACCTACAGCATCAGTGTAGCATGACATCACCTACAGCATCAGTGTAGCATGACATCACCTACAGCATCAGTGTAGCATGACATCACCTACAGCATCAGTGTAGCATGACATCACCTACAGCATCAGTGTAGCATGACATCACCTACAGCATCAGTGTAGCATGACATCACCTACAGCATCAGTGTAGCATGACATCACCTACAGCATCAGTGTAGCATGACATCACCTACAGCATCAGTGTAGCATGACATCACCTACAGCATCAGTGTAGCATGACATCACCTACAGCATCAGTGTAGCATGACATCACCTGTTTTGTAACTGCTGACATTGTGCATCAAATGTATATAAAATATATATATTAGAAGATTTTGAATTTAAGCTAACTGATATTTGAATAGCATGCTTATATTTAAAAACTTTTCTAAAAGTTGTACTTTCTCAAAAGGGCTTTATGTAAAACATATGATCAATAGAAGAAGTTGGTTTCTGCTAAAAATGGGTATTAAGGTTCACTCTGTACAAATTAATTGAAATGCACTCTTACTAATTTGTTACATTATTATAAATTTGTTATGAGTGTATAAAATACTTCATTATTCCTTTATAACAGAATAAGTACTGAATGTTGGGAATTTACTCTGTTTAGTGCAAGGTAAGCAATCTGTTAAGAGCAGTAATTTCAGCCACTCAGGTTAATCTCTGTTAAACTAAGCTAGTGATGTGTAGCTAGGAGCACTGTTTAATAAAGACAGAACACAAACTATATTTATCTTGGGATAGGATACATTGCTGCAATTGGTTTTCAGTAGCTAAACACCCTCTCGCACTTATTTAGAGGAGCCTATACTAATTTGTTCTTGGCTAGATATAGCAACATTTGCATTGTTTTACAGAATTTTTTAAACCCCTTAAGGAAACCCCTTAAGGACCAAGGGTTTTCCCAGTTTCCGTGCTTAAAGGACACAGACAATTTTGGCTCTTGTGCTCATTATTGGTTTTACCTTTGCTCTCTTGCTAAGTGTACCCATACATATTATACACTGTTTTTTAACAGACAAATAGACCTTTCTAGTGATACCCTATATGGGTACATAGAATAACAATAAATAGGATTTTAGTACTGAATGGGGGGGGGGGCATTTTTTGCAGTTTTCTTTATGAACTCTGTGATCACTAGCCTGGGATGTCCTCCATTACGCTTTTTCTGCACTGCCTCACTCCTGAGACATGCCAAGACACAGAGGCATGCTGACAGCCCAGGTCCCTAAGAGCTAAAGGACTGGTTATGGGGTTAAAAACCCCTCCTCTCTTCTGATGAGGGCAGTTAATGGGATAGTACACTTCAAGATTTGTATGTAAAATGTTAAGTTATGCATAATGAAACAACTTTGCAACATACTTTCATTGTTTATTTTGCCCCCCTTTTCATGTAATTTAGCTCTGAAATTTACGGATTTACTAATTCTCAGAACTTAAAATGTAATTTGCTGAATTCCCAAGGCTATAACGCTTCTTACATATCTGTCTGATTGGCTTTATCAGATAACTACAAACAAATGTACTTTATATGAACTTTATGATAGGGGTTAGCTTTGTTATCTGCAGACTAAAACCCTGATTGTCTTCTCCAAATAAGCAAAGAGCGGATGTGGTTTGGCTATTAAAAACAATTGCAGTAGCAAGAATGGTTGTTTTTTTTTTAAACTGGGCTAAATATATCGTTCTATTGCAGCAGAGCAGAAAGGTCTTGTAATTTAAGGTCTGATATACATGTGATCATTAGGCCAATTTTGTTTTTGGCCAGATTAAATACATTGCCAGCATTTAATGTTGCACAAGCCAGTGCTTGCGCAATGCCGCTCCCGTGAGGCTGTCAATCTCTCAACCACACTTTAGATGGCGAAGAGGCTATTTAGCAATTCAGGCACGCTCATGTGAGACTGAAACGTTGAGGCCCTGAAAAGCTGATTTCACAACCTAATAAATGGGGCCCATGGTGTATTTAATTTTTTTAAATCCATCCAGGTTATTGAGACATTAATGACCTCAATGACATTTTATAAAAACATATTTAATGTACTGTGCGCATTTTATAAGATATTATAAGCTATTTATAAATACTGCTTCTCTAGATACATAATGTTTCATTGAAATATACTTTCTTTCATCAGATGGTGAGTATCCACGAGCCATCACGTGTGGGAATATTCCCCTCCTGGCCACTAGGAGGCGGCAAGGTAAAGGTGGTAAGGCACTCTGATCATCAGAGCTAGGCTTCACATTTGGGGCACATCTTTTATTTAACCCTTTATGTGCTGTTATATGCTATGTAAGCCTTTTTACAGGTTTTTTTCAGCACGTTTGAACAGTAGCTTATGTTTACGGTTTATCTTTTAAGGGTAAATCAGTTTTACATTGTGCCTTTCTCCCATTTGGGGTTAACTATTTGTGTTCTGTATTCTACCTATTTGCTTTAATCCCTTACTGTTACTATAGAGCCAACTGGTTCAGCTAAGGCCGCTGATCCTCTGTTAGTTTAACCCACTTCTAGTTTGTGTTTGCTTTGTAAGGATTCTCAGGTGTGTGTCCCTGCTCAGCTTTGTACCTCCTGCTAAGTCTCTTGCTTATCCTAAACAGGATTTTTCTGTGCTTCAGAGAGTGTGCAAGGGTTAATACCTCATCAATGTTGCTCCCTGGAAAGTTCCTCTGAACTTTCTCTAAAACTGAAGGATTATATTCACTCTATTAGTGAGGTTTTACCTTGTTTACCTCTAAGGATGTGTCCTTTCATTTCAGGCATAAGCATGTTAATGCATTATTGTGAGAAGTTTTAATTGCTTTATAGGTAGAGGAAAATCCTGCTACAATTAAACAACCTGTTAAGGGTTAAGAGTATTGACATATTTTTCTTAATGCAGCTCTAAAGCAACTTCCTCTCTTCCTGTGCCTAATTCCGTTTCTAACATCATTTCTAAGGAATGGCATGGCCCGGTATTCCTTTTGTTCCATCCTCCAAATTCAAGTGTGTTTTCTCTCCCTTCTGTTAATACAGAGATATGAGACTGTTCCTAAAGTAGATGTTGCTATTTCCATTTTGGCCAAGCATTATACTATTTATTTGGAGGATAGTTCTTTTAAGGATCCTTTAGATAGGAAACTTGAAGGTTTCCATAGGCGATCCTTTCAGCTGGCCTGCAGTTAGTGTAGCCTCTGTAACTGCTACCACTTGTGCGTGGTGTGACAATCTCTCAGAACTTGTTTCTGGAGAAACCACTCTGGATGAGATTCAGGATCGTATTAGTTTCTTGAGGACAGCAAATTCCTTTATTTGTGATGCTGCACTGGAAATGATTCACATCAATTCTAAGATTTCTGCTTTAGCTGTTTTTAGGTAGGCAAGCTTTGTGGTTAAATTCTTGATCTGCTGATATGGTTTCTAAACACAGGCTGATTTCTCTCCCAATCCAGGGTAAATCTCTGTTTGGTTTTTGACTGGATGCTATTGCCACAGTCACTGGGTTAAGGGAGCTTTTTTTTTGCCCCATGATAAGAAATCTAAAGGCAAGCCTAGATCTGAACAGTATTTTCACACCACCTTCTTTGCTAAAATATGGAGAGTCCACAACGTCATTCAATTACTAGTGGGAATATCACTCCTGGCCTGCAGGAGGGGGAGGCAAAGAGCACCACAGCAAAGCTGTTAAATGTCACTCCCCTACCCATAATCCCCAGTTACTCTCTTTGCCTCTGTCAATGGAGGAGGTGAAGTTTGGTTTGGTGAAAAATGTTGATTCGTTTTCGCTACAAGAAAGATTTGGGGTCTAGCTGTGTCCACGTCAATCTCTTCAGTAGAGTAGTTGTGGCTTTTAAGCAGTTAGTAAGTTGTGAGGTATTCCTTTCTTGGTTTTCTAACATGGTTGCTGCCCTTGTTATAGAAAGCCAGAGTTGGTTGCTCTGTTCTTTCTTTTTCTACAGGTCTCTGTAAGTAGTATGTGTCCTTTCACGCCTTGTAAGCGGTCTTCCTGCCTGACAGCTAGATATGCAGGTCCCTGTTAGCGGTCAGTTGAGGCTTTCACGCCTGAAGCTGCTGTGAACTGCTCCTTTTATAATTATTTCTTGGGGCAAGAGGTATCCGTGGAAGGACTTGTATGCCAGGGATCTAGTGAGACCTGCTACCCTTAGGGAGGGTTTCTATTTCATTTGTTTTTATTTTGTGTATCCTGTAGATGGGATGCCTCGCGGCTGAGCAGCTTCCTGGACTATCCAGTGAGGACTCTTAAGATTCCTCCGCCTTTACAGCCTTTTATATCGGGTCAGTTGTTATAGGTAAGGACCCAGGCTTATGGTAAGTGGATATCTAATTTAGCTCCTATCCCAGCAAGCACATTCTTACTGTTTAATTGTGCTACTGGGTAATATCGGCAGTTAAGTCAAGGAGTGTGTGTCATTCTTATATATAAATACAGGATGATTAAACAGGGGTTTCATTTTTTTTATGAACGTTCTGTTTACTTTATTTATAGAGGTTAGTGCTTGGATTGACTCCGGAGGTCTGGGGTAGAATCCGGGAGAGTTTTTATTTTATACGTGCGATCCGGTGACAGTGGGGTTAATTTTCCCGCCGCAGGATCTTTTTTGGCGCAATTTCCGCTCCCATGAATTCTGAGAAGGCCGTCAGGGACTAGTGAGTATTTTTATTATGGCGCTGCTATATTTGAATCTAGCGCTTTGCTAACTCAAGAAGTCTCACTCTCCTTATAGTCAGCGGTTAACTCCTCTACCATGATACCGGAGATGCCGTTTTGACTAGTTAGCTTGTACCATTTTCTGTGTGCGATGCACTTCTGTAAATTCCCTAATTAGTCTTCTATCTCTCATCTGTTTAGAGTAAGAGACTGAGATGTGTGGGGACAGTTTTTTTTTTCTGTACTTGTTCATGAACTCGGTATTTCTCAACAGTTTTATAGAATCAGATAGTGAATGGTTTTTCTCTCTGAAGCTCCCTGGTGTTTGCTGCCATCTTGTGGCTATTCATTTTTCTACTTCTTGGAATCTGATTTCCGATTTTCACAAACAAGTTTTTGTCTTTTTGTGTGTCCGAGTGGCAGTATTAAAGAGACGTGTCCTATCTGAATAATGAAAGTTTAATTTTGACTAGACTGTCCCTTTAACTTCTAGCCTAGATATGTTCTAAAGCTTCTGATTACACATATGTCTTTTAGAACTGGCTGATGTTAACATGATGCTTCTGATTCCCATAAGCTTTGAGACTAGATATTAGGGGTTATAACATTTCTTGTTTTCCCTAATAACGTAGATATTTTTATACATTTTATATCTACTTATTTGCAGTGTATTTTAACTATGTTAGGGATTATTATTTTTTTATATATTTAATCCCTTCCCTTTTCTTTAGATGTATATATTATCTATTCTATGCTGTGCGTAGTATTATTTGTTTGAGGGATTATTAACATTTTTGTGATTATCCCTTTTTTTTCTACAGTGATAAAGGGTCATAATTGAACCTTTTTTGTTATGAGACCTATATAATGTAGCATATTAATGTTTTTTCTATATTATTCTACTTGTACAGGGACTCTCCTTCTTGCTTAGGGGATCAATGTATCTGTACTTATGTCCGTGTCATGTTGTTCTCCTATTTTGTATATAGGGGTTTCATTTTTATTTATTTTTATTAGTTTTTTTTTACATGTATCTTTCTCATCTGAACGCGATTATATTTATTTCTATATCTGTTTTATAGGAATACTTTATTTTAATTTCACTTTCATTGAGGTGATATTTTTAGCGTATGTGACTTATGCTTAATTCATCATATTCTCTTTCTTAGTTTTGGGCTCTAATTTATCTCTCATGAATTGAGGAGCTCTTGTTTGCCATTCATTGTCCTTTTGACACATGTACTTTTTGTGTTTTTCATCCCCAGGTTATTCTTATATAACCTATTTTGATGAATGGTCACTTCTTAATAATAAAAAAAAATAATCTAAGTTTTAAACGGGTAAGAGGTTTAAATATTTAATCTAATTTGTTTGTTTTTCTTTGGGGCACGAGATGTATTTAGTTGTTTCTATAAACAATTTTATTATGTCTATGCGTTCTCAGGACATGTTTGTCTTGACAGTGTGTTCCCTTAGTATGTACCTCCATATGGGGCAGTCCTCTGTATATGCCTGATTACTTTCATATTGTCAGGTATAGGATGCAATACCGTGCTCCTCCTTCTGAGGAGTTCATGCATTTATTTCAGCTATCTGGTGTCTCAGTGGAAAGTCACTGGGTTTTTATTTGGGGGAACAGTTTTCCATACCCCATTGGGAGCATTTCGTTCTCCTATGACAGAGTAGATATTCTTGTCATGAATTTTATTATACATTCTAATGTTTTTTTCTGGATCTCCATATTTTATTCTTCTCATATTGAGGTGATTTTTCTTGTGTCTGTGACATGTATATTGTCCTATTTTAATTTTTCGAGCTTATTTAATTCCTCTCATATTGGGGGATATTTGTCTCATATCTGTGTCACATGTACAATAATCCTTTTATTTCTCTCCAGCTGTAGTAGCTTAACGACTAGCTTAGCCTCCTGGTAAGCGAAAGGCTTGCAGTTTGGAAACTTGCTGCAGCTACTTGCACCTTGAAAGTGTGTCTTCTAGCTGTTTTAATTTTATATTTTTTGTATAGGAAGTGCCCCTATAGTATAGTCTTTCTGGTGAACTTTGGTGGTTAGCACACCTGACTAGAAGGCAGAAGGTTGAGAGATTGAATCCACCCACAGGTGCTGGTCCGTTGTGGCTTGTTTGGCTGTCCTTGGAAATACAAGGACTTGCTGGTTCCCTTCTAGAACAGCTCTATTATAAGGTACGGAGACGTCTCTGACCTCTTTCAGAGGATAGTCTTGCCCTCTCAATGAGAAATTTCGGTTCTGGTGTCTCTCTCAGGATCTCTTGTCTCATGGTACATTATTCTTGGGATTTTGGGTTCTGTTGCTAGCCTCTCTGACTGGGGAATAGTTTGGAGATCCTCAATAGCATAATGCTGCTGAGAGAGCGCCTTAAGACTCAGAGTCCCAGACCCCAAGGCAGAACATACAGTGATCTGAGATGTCATCACAGAAAATGCAGCATGTCTGCAGAAAGAATAGGACACATGCAGGCACTGTTAGCGCTTTAACTTTGTAGTGCTGCTCCACATTAGACAGCTCTCTTCAAACAGAGCTGTGCTCTGGCTGCACTGTGTAAGTTTTTCTTAGCACAGTGCATCCAGAGAAAAGTGCTGTTTGAAGTGAGCAGTCAAATATGCAGTAGCGCTGCAAAGCAGCAGCGCATTGCTTGTCGACTTGCTCTCAGAGAAAAAAATCTCAAACCCGCACCCTAGCCTTTCCCAGTCTGCAAAGCTGTTTATTCTGAATGTAAGACGTTAGTATGAGCTTTGCATCTTTTTTATTACTACATTTCTATGTTAGACCAAGAGAAAAGGAAACATATTTATTCAAGAGACATTGTAACATTTTCTTTTTTTGAATGCAGCTAATTTGCAATGCAATTTTCAACTACTGCGCTATATTATAAAATGTTAAAAATTGCTTTATTCAGTTCATCAACACATTGCAATTGAACTGGTGCTTTAGTGTAACTAATTTAAAATTTTATTTTATTTAAAAATGACCTGCAGAAAAATTTTCACTTAAAAAAAATCTCATCACAGAAAGTGAAGAAAAGTTCTGCCTCTGGGCTCCCGGAAAAGTGTGTTTCTGATGGTGTTTTTCGTTTAAACGCTGGGCTTATTGTTTTGGATCCAGGTCAAGATATCCTAAGGCAGCCCAGATGGGCACTCTAGTGGTTCCTTGGATCTTCTTTGGTATTCCTTTTTCCTCCTTTTTCTCTCCTTCCTCAAGTCTTTGCTCGTATCTGTCTGGAAAGAGTTTCTGTAATTCTATTAGCTCCTGCATCGCTTCACAGGATCTGGTGACAGTGTCTTTTCTTCCATAGATATTGACGGCAGATAAGAGCCATAGGCCCAGCAAGTCTGCCCGACCTTACCTAACAGTATAAACTTATCTAGTTCGTAGGATAGCCCTATGCTTGTCCCATGCATTTTTAAAGTCCCCCACAGTGTTTGTTGCTACTACCTCTTGAGGAAGTTTATTCCATAAATCAATCACTCTTTCTGTAAAGAAGTGCTTCCTCAAATTACTTCTGAATCTACTACCCTTTAGCTTGAGCTCATGACCCCTTGTTCTTGAATTTTCCATTTTATGTAAAATACCCACAGCCTCAATCTTGGAGGTTACCTCTGAGGAAGGACCTACTAATTTAGGGTTCCTTCTTTCATCCAAATTTAGATTCCCTGAAGACTTTTTGCTTGGAGATTAATAGTCTAGTTTTTGATTAGACGTGCTTTTTTCTGAGGTGGTCTCTGTTACCATGCTTCAGGCTTATAATCCTGTTACTCACAAGATTTTCCATAAGGTATGGCGTATTTATCTTTATTGCTGTAAATCTAAGGGTTTTTCCTGGGGCCGGGTTAGGATTCCCTGCTTTTTTTCTTTCTGCAGGAAGGCTTGGAGAAAGGTTTGTCAGTCAGTACTCTGAAGGGTCAGTTATCTGCTATGTCTATTCTCTTGCTCAAACATCTGGTTGATTTGTCAGCTGTTCAAGCTTTTGTTCAGGACCTGGTCAGAATCAGGCCTGTATTTAAACCTGTTGCTCCTCCTTGGAGCCTTAATCTTAAGTTTTTTTGCAGTAGGCTCGGTTTGAGCCTATGCATTTCATAGATATAAAGTTGTTCTCTTGGAAAGTTTTGTTTCTTATTACTCTCTCTTCTGCTCTGGGAGTTTCGGGGGGCTTCTTAGATTCTTGCACCTGGGCCCTGTGGTTTCTAGTTATGTCTCTTGGAGAAAGGTTTTTCAAGCAGTGGTGAATTCTGTTTAGGTCTGCCTGTCTTGTTCTCCCTCCCTGTTCATTCCGTGTCCTCTAGCTTGGGTATTGGTTCCCACTAGTAATTAAATGACGTTGTGAACTCTCCATATCTTAGGAAAGAAAACATAACTTATACTTACCTGATAAATTTCTTTCCCATTTCCCTTTGGTTGAATGACTGGGGATTATGGGTAGAGGGGTTACATTTAACAGCTTTGCTGTGGTGCTCTTTGCCTCCTCCTGCTGGGCAGGAGTGATAGTTCCACTAGTAATTGAATGACATTGTGGACTCTACATATTCGGACAGAAAGACAATTAGGTAAGCATAATTTTTTTTTTTCTTTTCAATCTAAATTTTAGATGCCTCCTCTGCTGAGAGATCTGACTGTTCTAAAACATCCTGGAAGTTTTACTTTTCATGGTCCAAAAACAAACAGTCCAAGAAGTCTGCTGCAGCTCCAAAAAACTGCATGATGGCACGGCCCCCAGACCAGCCTCCTTCGGGAGGCTTGGAAGAGATCTGTTCAGGATCCCCTGGGTATTGCAAATAATTTCCTAGTGGTACTGAATATGTTTTTTGTTCAAGGCATCCTCAGGGAAGATTCTTTTCTCGAGTGCCCAAACTTTTTTTGGAGCTAATGGTTGTGATTGCTCCAATTAAAACTTCAGAATTAAACCAGGGGTTTTATTCATATCTCTTGGATTTCAAAATATTGAAAAAATTCCTGAAATATCCTTCTTTCAAGATGGAGACAATTTGCACTTTACTTCTTTTAGTGCAGGAGGGTTAGTTTGTGTTCTGTAGACTTAACAATTCTTATTTACATATGCCTGTTCACAGGTATCATGTCAAAATCCTGACATTTGATTTCCTAGACGAGCATTATTCTTTGTGGCTCTCGCTTTTGCTCTGACTACAGCTCCCAACATTTTTAAAGTACTAGGAGCACTGTTGTCTATAGTTTGAATTCAAGGAATTTCAGTAGTTCCTTACTTGAACGACATTCTGGTTCAGGCTCCTTTTTTTCATCTTGCTTTGTCTCACACATTTAGATGATTCTTCAGTTGCTTAAGAGTCACAGTTGGAAAATAAATCTTCCAAAAAGTTTAACCCCTCAGCCTCGTGCTTCTTTTCTGTGGTTCATAATCAATTCTGTGACCGAGTCCTTGTCTCTGACAGATTAGCGCAGACTGACGCTGCAGTAGGCCTTTGCTCTTCTGCAGCTGAAACCTCTCCCTTCCTTAGATCAGTGCATGGAAGCTATGGGCCTCATGGAGGCTGTATAGGATACAGTTCCATTTGCCAGTTATCATTTTTGGACCGTCCAATTGCAGATGCTCCTTCAATGAAGTAGGGACAATGTAGATCTGTCTTAGAGCATTGTTAGATCACACGACAAGGCAGTCCTTGAATTAGTGGGTTCAGGGAGCCTCTTTTCATTGTCCAGTGTGGGTTTTAATTTCCACAGTTGCCAGCCTGCTAGGCTGGTGTGCAGACTGGGGTTTTCTTAATTTTCAAGGCTTATTTGGTTGCGGGGAAAACTCCCCCTGCGCGCATTACTGCTCATGCCATTAGAGCAGTAGCTACTTTTTGAGCCTTTTATAATGAGGCTTCTATTGATCAGATTTGTAAGGCAACTACTTGGTGGTCTTTGCATACTTTTCTAAGTTTTATCACTATGCTGTGTGTGCTTCTTCTGAGGCTGTCATTGGGAGGAATGTTCTGTGGGCCATAGTGCCTGAATAGTAACCTCCTGCCTTCACTATTTGTCCCTACACTATTTACAGTTGTCTTGTGGACTCCACAGGTTGGGTATTGATTCCCACATGTGATGACTTGTGGACTTTCACCATCTGATGAAAGAAAAAAAATTATGCTTATCTGATAAATTAATTTCTTTCATGATGACGATAGTCCATAAGCCATGCCCTTTTTTTGTTCAGGTGGCGGCAGTAATTGTTTTGCACATTTTTTTAATCTTTCCTGCTTTTCTTTTTTCCTCAGCTACTTGGCTGTATGTATGATTGAGGATAATGGGAGGTCGGAGGGATTTGAAGCTCTGGTGTGTTGGAGTGTCTTGTCGCCTCCTAGTGGTCAGGAAGGAATATTTGGACATGAGATTGCTCATAGACTCTCACCATAATGAAATAAATAAATAAACTAATCATGTAAGCATACATTTTGTTGTTTTTTTTTAAATTAATTTTTACTACATTTTTAAGTGTGTGTACTGTATATAGCTGAATAAGGTTCATGTTGGGTATTATTACTGTTCTGGTTTCATTCTGTTTATATTGGTGCATCTGCCTACTCATTCATATTTAATTGTATTTGTATTTTAATGTGGATATCAATTTTATTTATTATAGAAATTAACTATTTCCATCTAAAGGGGAGGAGAGTCCACGGCTTCATTCATTACTGTTAGGAATTAAGAACCTGGCCACCAGGAGGAGGCAAAGACACCCCAGCCAAAGGCTTAAATACCTCCCCCACTTCCCTCATCCCCCAGTCATTCTTTGCCTTTTGTCACAGGAGGACGACAGAGAAGTGCCGAAGATCAGAGTAGTCTCTTATGGAGGGTAGTACTCTTCGCATTGGGACTCGAGTTTTAAGTAGTCCTGTCAGCCTCTCAGTGAGAGCCTTGGCGAAAATTAGAGTCCGGAGATGCAGGAAGAGTCTTTCTGCGAAACCATCCCGACCCATATTAGCAGCTCCACAAGCAATCAGCGTTGACGAGTTTCGCTGCCTGCTTTCTTCACTCAAATCCATGTCAGGAGCGAGGCTACTAACTTGTCACACTTGAAGGGCCGTGTTCCTGTTCCACGGCGTAGATTCTGGTAAGATCGTTTCATTTTTTTATTGCATAATAATAGCACGGAAGACAAGGTCACAGTGTGACGCCTTTTTATCTTTACAGAATCAAGGGTTAATATTCATAGTAAGGGGATTATTGAACTGGGGGGGTTATACATGATATTTTTGTGTCATTGCTGCGTTATGTGCAAGATGAGCCTCTGGCAATGTGTGGAACTTTCAGGTGAATTATGGGAGTATAGCTCGACCGTTTTTTGGCGCTTTTTTTTCCTTAGGCAGGAGCGGTCCTGCCGGGCATTTCATGTGACCGGGTGTGGCTATGTATCTTCTGCTGTTGATCAGCGGTGCAGGAGTCAAAACGGTTTCTGTAGTCCGGGTCATAGGAGGTGGTGAGTGCCCTGGCCATTGGCGGTTATAAAGGTGCCTGTTTATTAAGTTAATTTAGTCCGTAATAAAAGCACAAGCTATGGAGGACTCTGACAAGTTTGAGGGTTCTTCCTCTTTTACCAGATATCATTCCTGTGTTTATTGTGAGGAGGTTCTGGTAAAACGGCCTGCTCAACTATCTCAACTATGTTCCACATGCCTTAATAAAGTTACGACATCTAAAAGTAAACAGATGTCTAGTACTACTGAGCTGTCCACCTCTGAGGGTTCCCCGTCCCATGATGTGCGTTCCCTGCATTCATCTCCAATTGCACATGCAGCGCCCCAGGGTCCAACCATTACTCCTGCGGGAGAGATTCGTTGGCCGTCAGATTTTGCGGATCAACTGCAAACGGCGGTATCGAAAGTGATCCATGCCTTACCACGTTCTAAGTGCAAGCGTAGGGCGTATCATAGTGACCCGGCCCAGGGATTGTCTATGCCTGCGGAAAATTCTAAGGCGTTATACAATGACGAGGCCCACTCCGACTCTTCGAAGGAGGCCCCTTCTGCGTCGGAGTCTGTGTCATCTAAACCTCCGGCTGCTGAGGAGCCTGACTAGGTTTAGGATGGAAAATTTGCGCTTTTTGTTGAAACAAGTGCTTGCTACTCTGGAGGTTCCGGAACCGAAACTGAAACTTCTGGAAAACCCTGCAATTCCTAAGCTTGATAAGGTGTATGAGGACAGGGTGGTGCCTCAGGCCTTCCTGGTTCCTGTTAAGATGGCAAATATTAAGAATGAAGGGAGCTATTAGGTTCTTCCTTTTCCCCTTCTTCCTTTAAGAAACTGTTCCCTGTCCCGGACTCTCAGCTGGAGCTGTGGGGTACTGTCCCTAAGGTAGATGGTGCTATCTCCACGCTCGCAAAGCGGACAACTATTTCACTAGAGGATAGTTCGTCGTTTAAAGAGCCCTTGGTTAAAAAGTTGGTTAACATGTTAAGGAAAATGTTTCAACACACAGGTTTGTTTTTCAGCCGGCAGCAGCTGTGGCCGCCGGTGCTGTGACATATTGGTGTGAATCCTTGTGTGAAATGGTCGAGGGGGAGAATTCCATCTACGAGATACAGCATAAGATTAAGGCGCTGAAGATTGCCAATTCTTTCATATGTGATGCCAATATGCAAATTATTCGCCTGTCATGTTTTTCTGTTTTAGCTTGCAGGGCTCTGTGTCTAAAGTCTTGGTCTACGGACATGACCTCTAAGTTGAGGCTATTGTCCCTGCCTTTTCAAGGAAAGATTCTGTTCGGTCCAGGATTGGATTCGATCATATCCACGATTACGGGAGGCAAGGGAGCTTTCCTACTGCAGGATAAGAAGGCTAAGCCTACTTTTCGGCCCTTTTGTGCAGACAAGGCCCAGCACCACGCCGCAAAAGCGGACCAGTCCAAGGGAACTTGGAAACCCGCTCCTTCTTGGAACAAGTCTAAGCAGAACAAGAAGCCCACCGAGACAAAATAGTCATGAAGGGGCGGCCCCCGACTGGTCTCCGGACCAAGTAGGGTGAAGATTATCTCTTTTCTCAGAAGTCTGGTTGCAGAACGTTCAGGATCCTTGGGTTCTGGATGTTGTCGCCCAGGGTTACAGGATAGGGTTCAGATCCCTTCCGCCCAGGGGCAGATTCCTCTTATCAAACCTCTCTTCGAGACCGGAAAAGAGAAGCCTTTCTAGAATGTGTGAGAGATCTCTCCTCTCTAGGTGTTATCATACCAGTACTCCTAGCAGAAAAGGGTCTAGGGTACTATTCAAATCATTTTGTGGTTCCAAAGGAGGAGGGCATGTTCCGCCCAATTCTGGACCTAAAGTGTTTAAACAAGTTTGAGTGTTCCATCGTTCAAAATGGAAACTATCAGATCTATTCTGCCCCTCGTTCAAGAGGGAAAATCCATGACAACTATAGACTTGAAGGATGCTTACCTTCATGTACCAATCCACAGGGACCACTTCAAGTTTCTGAGATTTGTGTTTCTGGACCAACACTTCCAGTTTGTGTCCCTTCCCTTTGGTCTAGCAACGGCCTTGAGAGTCTTCACGAAGGTTCTGGGGGCGCTACTTGTGGTGGCCAGAGCCAGAGGAATTGCTGTGGCACCCTATCTGGACGACATCCTAGTCCAGGTGCTGTCGTTCAGTCTGACAAAGGATCATTCGAGGGCTCTTCCTCTTTTTACTCCAATTTCACGGTTGGAAGATCAACTCAGGAAAGAGTTCCCTGGTTCCCAGCAACAGGGTGGCACGATAATAGACTCTATGTCCATGAAAATATTTCTAACTGACCATCGACGCAGGAAGATTGCATCCACCTGTCTTGCCCTTCAGTCCGCCTCAAGCCCATCGGCTCAGTGTATGGAGGTGATCGAACTCATGGTTTCTAGCATAGACGTCCTCTTCAATTGTGCATGTTAAGACAGTGGAATGGCGATCATTCAGATCTATCACAGAAGATATCCATGGATGCTTGGACTCTCTTGGTGGGTCCGTCAGAAGCAACTGTCCATGGGGACATCCTTCTTGAGACCGTCCTGGGAGATTGTGACCACGGACGCGAGTCTGGCAGGATGGGGAGCTGTTTGGGGTGCCAGGATGACACAAGGAAAATGGTCCCGGGAGGAGTCTCTCCTTCCGATAAATATTCTGGAACTCCGAGCAATCTACAATGCTCTGGAGGCATGGCCTTTTATGGGGTCGTTCAGCTTCAGCAGATTCCAGACCGACAACATTACCTCGGTGGCTTATATCAACCATCGGGGGGGTACGAGGCGCTCCCTAGCTATGAGAGAGGTGTCGTGGATCTTGGATCTTGGACTTGGTGGAGTCCCACAACTGCTTGATCTCAGCAATTCACATTCCAGGTGTGAACAACTGGGATGCAGACTTTCTCAACAGACAATCCTTCCATCCGGGGGAATGGTTTCTTCAACCCGAAGTGTTAGTGGATATTTGTCTCAGGTGGGGAACGCCGGAGATAGATCTCATGGCGTCCAGACTCCATTGCAAGCTACCCCGATACGGGGCGAGGTCCAGGGATCCACAGGCAGAGCTAATAGATGCCTTGGCAGTGCCTTGGGGGTTCAGCCTAGCTTACATTTTTCCACCGTTACCACTTCTACCTTGTGTTGTGGCACGAATCAAACAGGAGCGGGCTTCAGCCATTCGGATTGTTCCGTCGTGGCCGCGAAGGACGTGGTTTGCGGATGTGGTGGGGATGTCATCCTCTCCACCGTGGAGGTTACCCTGTCGCAAGGATCTGCTGGAACAGGGCCCCATTTCAACATCAAAATCTTGATTGTCTGAGGCTGACTGCGTAGAGATTGAACGCCTAGTCTTGGCCAAGAGAGGCTTTTCGGGAAGTGTGATTGATACTCTAATTCAGGCAAGGAAGCCAGTCACTCGCCACATCTACCATAAGATATGGAGGATTTGTCCTGGTGTGAGAAGCATAGATATCCTTGGCATAAAATGAAGGTATCCAGGATTCTGTACTTTCTCCAGGACGGTCTGGAGAAGGATCTTGCCGATAGTTCCTTAAAGCGACAGATTTTGGCATTGTCAGTCTTGTTGCACAGTAGACTCGCTAAGCTCCCTGACATCCAATCCTTTGTTCAGGCCCTGTCTAGAATCAGACCTGTTTGTAGACAGTCTGCTCCCCCATGGAGCTTAAACTTGGTCCTTAAGGTTTTGCAGAGGGTTCCGTTTGACCCTATGCATTCCATTTACATTAAGATTCTGTCCTGGAAGGTTCTCTTCCTGTTGGCCATTGCATCGGCATGCAGAGTATCTAAACTGGCTGCCTTTCACTGTGAGCCACCTTATCTGGTTTTTCATGTGGATAAGGCTGTGCTTCGCACTGGTTTGGGGTTTCTTCCCAAGGTGCTGTCTACCCGCAACATCAATCAGGAAATAGTGGTTCCATCTTTGTGTCCTACCCCTTTTTCTTCTAAGGAGAGGTTACGTCATAATCTGGATGTGGTTCATGCCCTGAAGTTCTATCCTCAGACTACGAAGGATTTCAGACAGTCTACATTTCTTTTTTTGTGGTTTATATTCTTGGAAGCGCAAGGGGCAGAAAGCCTCTTCTACAGCAGGACATAAGCCTCCTCAGAGGATAATGGCTCATTCAACTAGAGCTGTGGCTTCGTCTTGGGCCTTCAAGAATGAGGCCTCTATGGAGCAAATTTATAAGGCGGCTACATGGTCCTCCTTACACACTTTTACAAAGTTTTACAAATTTGAAGTTTCTGCTTCTGTGGAAGCTGTTTTTGGGAGAGAGATTTTGCAGGCTGTGGTGCCCTCAGATTAGGGTTCGCCTTTTCCCTCCCGGTGTCGTTCAGTGTCCTCTAGAGCTTGGTTATATGTTCCCAACAGTAATGAATGAAGCTGTGGACTCTCCTCCCCTTTATATGAAAAAACATAAATTATGCTTACCTGATAATTTTATTTCCCTCAAGGGGAGGAGAGTCCACGGCTCCCGCCTGTGTCTTCGATGGGTGGACCTAAATTTAATTTATCTTCTGGCACCGTTTATACCCTGATATTTCTCCTACTGCTCCTTGTTCCCTCGGCAGAATAACTGGGGGATGAGGGCAGAGGGGGAGGTATTTAAGCCTTTGGCTGGGGTGTATTTGCTTCCTCCTGGTGGCCAGGTTCTTAATTCCGAACAGTAATGAATGAAGCCGTGGATTCTCCTCCCCATGATGGAAATAAAATTATCAGGTAAGCATAATTTATATTTTTCTAAGTCATTGCTGCTAAAAATAGATATAATTTCACCATATCATTGCCTTTTTTTCTTCATATTGCGTAAAGAATTAAAATGGTACTATATAAACTGATTGCATTTTCAAGATTTTTAAAGAAACCTTGGAGACATGGAAATTCATTACCAAATGGTGCCCAGTCTGATATGTACACTTTGAGGCTCCAGCTGAGCAAGTGCAAGCGTTTACAGTGTATATGTGTCTGTGATTGGGTGATTGCTGTCACATGATACAGAGGACAGGGTTTTGGAAGAAATTTTGAAAATTTACAGATAGCAATCTGCGCCTATAATTGCGCAAATCTGAAAGAAACTTCTTCGCACTCCACTTGCATTCGCCTAGGCGCACGGGCGCGCTCCCCGAGTGCACCAATATGCATTAGTAATAGGCATAATTTCACAGCCCGACCTACAAATACGCCCAGTTTCTTATTTATCGCTGCTTTGCGCCGATAAGGAACTGAAATTTCTCCTTAAATTGCGTGTTCTATATTTCGCCATACAGACTGAGGCGAACACCATTATCATACATGCTTTTACATCTTGTGATGCACTACTTTCTTCTTTAAACTCATTTTTCAAAGGCTCAGCACCAAGAAGAGACTGTTATTGCCAGACATTTGCGCTTCCACAGGCGCATATGGGTACCAAGAGTTTTATTTATATATATATATAGAGAGAGAGAGATTTTTGCAATCTTAAATTACCAACATATGGCAAACACAGCATGGAAGCATTATATAATATAAATATGCACAAAATAGATTCCTAAAAAACGTTTTTTTCATAATCAAGACATGGCGGCGTAAATATTTATAGGGATGTACTATGAAAAATGGTAAATGTTTTTCAGACATGCAAAATTTATCATTATTACGCCCGAGCTCGCCTTTTACTAAACGCGCAAAATTACATCTATTTTTTTTATAAATTCAGGCGCATGTGCGCTTCTCCGGAGGCGAGCTGGGCGCAGTTACAGGCGAAGCACAGACAGAGTTAGTTTAGCCTTTTGATAAATTTACCCCAATGTGTATGTTGCTTTTTGGAAGGGAGGAAGACTCCCAAAAGCAAACAATTTTTTTTTATCGAGCGATATGGCTTCACCTCTCACAGGATTTTCTCTCTCGCACACATACACGCACATATTCTTCATTAGGGGTTATTGCCAGTTGGCAGATTTTTTTGTTATAAGCGAATATGGCTGCACCTCTGTTTTCTCGTGCGCACACACACACACACTTATTCTTCATTAGGAGTTGTTACCAGTTGGCAGATTATTTTTGTATTAAGCGATATGACTGAACCTCAGTGTTTTCTTGTGCGCACACACACACACCTATTCTTCATTAGGGGTTATTACCAGTTGGCAGATTATTTTTGTATCAAGCGATATAGCGGCACCTCTCAGAGTTTTCTCTCGCGCACACACGCGCATATTCTTCATTAGAAGTTATTGCCAGTTGGCAGATTATTCTTGTATCAAGCGATATGGCTGCACCTCTCAGAGTTTTCTCTCGTGCACACATACACACACATATTCTTCATTAGGAGTTATTGCTAGTTAGCAGATTATTTTTTTTTTTAGTCAAGCGATATGGCTGCACCTCTCACAGAGTTTTCTCTCTCGCACACACATTTATCATTAGGAGTTATCAGTTGGCAGATTATTTTTTGGTCAAGCGATATGGCTGCACCTCTCTCACAGAGTTTTTTCTCGCGCACACATACACACACCACACATATTCTTCATTAGGGGTTATTGCCAGATGGCACATTTATTTTTTGGTCAAGCGATATGGCTGCACCTCTCACAGAGTTTTCTCTCGCGCACACATACACACACATTCTTCATTAGGAGTTATTGCCAGTTGGCAGATTATTTTTGTATCAAGTGATATGGCTTCTTACTGAGTTTTCTCTTGCACACACACACACATTTATCATTAGGAGTTATTACCAGTTGGCAGATTATTTTTTGGTCAAGCGATATGGCTGCACCTTTTACAGTTTTTTTTTCTCTCACACACACATATTTATCATTCAGAGTTATTACCAGATGGCAGATTATTTTTTGGTCAAGCGATATGGCTGCACTTCTTACAGTTTTTTCTCTCACACACACATATTTATCATTCAGAGTTATTACCAGATGGCAGATTATTTTTTGGTCAAGCGATATGGCTGCACTTCTTACAATTTTTTCTCTCACACACACATATTTATCATTCAGAGTTATTACCAGATGGCAGATTATTTTTTGGTCAAGCGATATGGCTGCACTTCTTACAGTTTTTTCTCTCTCGCACACACACATTTATCATTCGGAGTTATTACCAGATGGCAGATTATTTTTGGTCAAGCAAATATGCCTGCACCTCTCAGTTTTCTCTCTCACACATACACACACATATTCTTCATTAGGAGTTATTGCCAGTTGGCAGATTATTTTTGTAATGATTAAATTGCATGTTTTACATAAGTCACCCAGCTATTTTATACTAGCAGCGTTAAAAGGGTCTTAAATCTAGAATCATGGACATTTCATTTTCAGGGGAGCCTGTAGAAAATAGATGCTAAATGCTTCATTAACACTAATGCATCAGTTGGGTGTAAATGGGTGTGAAATGCTGCTTTAACACTAATGTATGAGTTGCTATCACGTGCCGATTCTCACTTCAGCAAGATATAAGCAATTTGTTGTGATAGCTTAGAAATGTGTATATAAAGCTACTGTAGCTCTCTTCCCCCTGGGAAGGTCATGCTCGGTGCTTCACTTATAATATTTTGAAGGTAGATAATTCCAGCTAACAAATTGTGTCATGTTTTATGTCCTCCGGCTCTACATCAGCACTTTCTGTCTTAACTCAAGCCGTTTTATTTCCTTGTGTTGTCTTTGTTGATTGCCTTTTCAAATTCCCCGGGATTCTGTGATTTGCTTTATGGAACAGCTTTACCTGCAGCAGTCATTCCACAAGCTGTCACGCCGTCCACATTACTGCCAATAGGTGGGTGTCTGAAGGGTCGCTTACCATTCAGCTGTTTTTTTACTAATTTATTTATTTTTATATATATATAAACCAGATTAGACTTATCTCAGAAGGGGGGGGGGGTGTGGGCACTGTGTTCATCTGAGTCTTTTATAGCAGTAATAGCACATACAATATTCTCAGTACATCAATTTATTTTTCTTGTACTCTTGAGCGGTCTCTATATAAAAACATACGGATAAAATGAGCATTCTGTATTCACACCTAGCGGTTATCCAAGTCGCCCTACTAGTAATTAAATAATGTACAAAGCATTTCATGAGAACAACTGTCTGCATTGTTACAAACCTGTAAACTTGCATAATCATATCCTGTATATTTAAACACTGCTCATGCAGTGGAAGTTATTCCAGCTTCTGTTCTATCTCATGGAGTGCTGTTCTCTCTCTTTCGACTTATATGCAAATTACTCTTGGGTCACCCTAAGAGTAATGGGGAAACCAGACGTGGACTCCATGCACACTTGCCCTTAGAGAGATACAACTGCACCTCACTGACGAGGCCCACAGAAAGCCGAAACGATCGTCTGGGGTTGTTGCTTCCCTTGTTCAGAGAAGAATTGCCTGGTATTTCGGCGCTGGACTGTCATTGGGCAGGGTCAGACTGATATGCTTCAGGATATTTTTTCTCTGTGAAGGGGCATAGTGTGCAAAAAGAACGTGCACCCTGAGGAGTAACAATAAAAATGAACATGCATGGAAGTTATTCCAGCTTCTGTTCTATCTCATGGAGTGCTGTTCTCTCTCTTTCGACTGCTCATGCAGTGTTCATAAAGCATGACAAGCGCTCTGCACTGCATATTACTACATTTATGGGCGTTAAGTTTTCATAATTTTACCGTTTTTGAGGCCCATTAGAGATTGGAGTTCTACAGACCAACTACTGCGTTGACGTACATTGTGTAAGCCCCCTGTTCTTGTTAACCATTTTCGTTATACTGACATCCAATCCTTCTCTTCTGAAAGTGACTTCTTTTGCCCTAAAGGTGTGGTCTACTGAAGTATTCTAAATACCAACATGCATTTTTTAGGAATAAAACTTTACATATTTATAATACAATTGTTGTATTTCAAAATTATATTTATTAAAGAAAAAAAAAACCAAAAGGGATTTTTCCTTTCTTAAAGGGACATGAAGCACAACATTTTTATTTTATGATTCAGGTAGAGAATCTAATTTTAAAAAAAAAGTTTCCAATTTACTTTATCAAATTTGCTCCATGCTCTTTGTTGAAGAGCTATCTAGAAAGGTAGCATGGACATGTCCAGAGCACTACATGACAGGAAATAGTGCGGCCATCTAGTTCTTTTGCATTATTGCGAAAACGTATCTTTCTGCTTTTCAACAAATGATAAGAAAATTGGAAAATAGAAGTACATTGGGAAAAAAAAAATATATAGTCTCAATACTGCCAATGAGACCAAATAGTTACACAAAACAGAGGGTATTGGCGCACATCCATAAATAAACACATTTTTAAATGCTGCAAAATGTTATATTAAAATTGGCATCTTAGACACACAATATGGCCATATTCTGCTTAGCCTGTCAAGATGTCCCCATGTTGACTGGTCCTAGCACTACAGTACTTACAAGGTGTCCCCATGTTGACTGGTCCTAGCACTACAGTACTTACAAGGTGTCCCCATGTTGACTGGTCCTAGCACTACAGTACTTACAAGGTGTCCCCATGTTGACTGGTCCTAGCACTACAGTACTTACAAGGTGTCCCCATGTTGACTGGTCCTAGCACTACAGTACTTACAAGGTGTCCCCATGTTGACTGGTTCTAGCACTACAGTACTTACAAGGTGTCCCCATGTTGACTGGTCCTAGCACTACAGTACTTACAAGGTGTCCCCATGTTGACTGGTCCTAGCACTACAGTACTTACAAGGTGTCCCCATGTTGACTGGTCCTAGCACTTCAGTACTTACAAGGTGTCCCCATGTTGACTGGTCCTAGCACTACAGTACTTACAAGGTGTCCCCATGTTGACTGGTCCTAGCACTACAGTACTTACAAGGTGTCCCATTGTTGACTGGTCCTAGCACTACAGTACTTTGCATTTATGGTCTGAATCATCCCTGCTGCTTTAACCAATGGAAGATGGCCAGTCTCTATGTATATATTTATATATTTTTAAATGATTTGAAGATGTTGTTTTCTTTCATGTAATTAGCAAGAGTCCATGAGCTAGTGACGTATGGGATATACATTCCTACCAGGAGGGGCAAAGTTTCCCAAACCTCAAAATGCCTATAAATACACCCCTCACCACACCCACAATTCAGTTTTACAAACTTTGCCTCCTATGGAGGTGGTGAAGTAAGTTTGTGCTAGATTCTACGTTGATATGCGCTCCGCAGCAAGTTGGAGCCCGGTTTTCCTCTCAGCGTGCAGTGAATGTCAGAGGGATGTGAGGAGAGTATTGCCTATTTGAATGCAGTGATCTCCTTCTACGGGGTCTATTTAATAGGTTCTCTGTTATCGGTCGTAGAGATTCATCTCTTACCTCCCTTTTCAGATCGACAATATACTCTTATTTATATACCATTACCTCTGCTGATTTTCGTTTCAGTACTGGTTTGGCTTTCTACAAACGTGTAGATGAGTGTCCTGGGGTAAGTAAATCTTATTTTCTGTGACACTCTAAGCTATGGTTGGGCACTTTATTTATAAAGTTCTAAATATATGTATTCAAACATTTATTTGCCTTGACTCAGAATGTTCAACATTCCTTATTTTCAGACAGTCAGTTTCATATTTGGGATAATGCGTTTGAATCAATCATTTTTTCTTACCTTAAAAATTTGACTTTTTTTCCCTGTGGGCTGTTAGGCTCGCGGGGGCTGAAAATGCTTAATTTTATTGCGTCATTCTTGGCGCTGACTTTTTTGGCGCAAAAAATCTTTTCTGTTTCCGGCGTCATATGTGTCGCCGGAAGTTGCGTCATTTTTTGACGTCCTTTTGCGCCAAAGATGTCGGCGTTCCGGATGTGGCGTCATTTTTGGCGCCAAAAAGCATTTAGGCGCCAAACAATGTGGGCGTATTATTTGGCGCCAAAAAATATGGGCGTCGCTTTTGTCTCCACATTATTTCAGTCTGATTTTTTCTTTGCTTCTGGTTACTAGAAGCTTGTTTATTGGCATTTTTTCCCATTCCTGAAACTGTCATTTAAGGAATTTGATCAATTTTGCTTTATATGTTGTTTTTTCTCTTACATATTGCAAGATGTCTCACGTTGCATCTGAGTCAGAAGATACTTCAGGAAAATCGCTGTCTAGTGCTGGAACTACCAAAGCTAAGTGTATCTGCTGTAAACTTTTGGTAGCTATTCCTCCGGCTGTTGTTTGTATTAATTGTCATGACAAACTTGTTAAAGCAGATAATATTTCCTTTAGTAATGTACCATTGCCTGTTGCAGTTCCCTCAACATCTAAGGTGCAGAATGTTCCTGATAACATAAGAGATTTTGTTTCTGAATCCATCAAGAAGGCTATGTCTGTTATTTCTCCTTCTAGTAAACATAAAAAATCTTTTAAAACTTCTCTCTCTACAGATGAATTTTTAAATGAACATCATCATTCTGATTCTGATGACTCTTCTGGTTCAGAGGATTCTGTCTCAGAGATTGATGTTGATAAATCTTCATATTTATTTAAAATGGAATTTATTCGTTCTTTACTTAAAGAAGTACTAATTGCTTTAGAAATAGAGGGTTCTGGTCCTCTTGATACTAATTCTAAACGTTTAGATAAGGTGTTTAAATCTCCTGTGGTTATTCCAGAAGTTTTTCCTGTTCCTAATGCTATTTCTGAAGTAATTTCCAGAGAATGGGATAAATTGGGTAATTCATTTACTCCTTCTAAACGTTTTAAGCAATTATATCCTGTGCCGTCTGACAGATTAGAATTTTGGGACAAAATCCCTAAAGTTGATGGGGCTATTTCTACCCTTGCTAAACGTACTACTATTCCTACGTCAGATGGTACTTCGTTTAAAGATCCTTTAGATAGGAAAATTGAATCCTTTCTAAGAAAAGCTTATCTGTGTTCAGGTAATCTTCTTAGACCTGCTATATCTTTGGCTGATGTTGCTGCAGCTTCAACTTTTTGGTTGGAGACTTTAGCGCAACAAGTAACAGATCATGATTCTCATAATATTATTATTATTCTTCTTCAGCATGCTAATAATTTTATCTGTGATGCCATTTTTGATATTTTCAGAGTTGATGTCAGGTTTATGTCTCTAGCTATTTTAGCTAGAAGAGCTTTATGGCTTAAAACTTGGAATGCTGATATGGCTTCTAAATCAACTCTACTTTCCATTTCTTTCCAGGGTAACAAATTATTTGGTTCTCAGTTGGATTCCATTATCTCAACTGTTACTGGTGGGAAAGGAACTTTTTTACCACAGGATAAAAAATCTAAGGGTAAAAACAGGGCTAATAATCGTTTTCGTTCCTTTCGTTTCAACAAAGAACAAAAGCCTGATCCTTCATCCTCAGGAGCAGTTTCAGTTTGGAAACCATCTCCAGTCTGGAATAAATCCAAGCCTTCTAGAAAGGCAAAGCCTGCTTCTAAGTCCACATGAAGGTGCGGCCCTCATTCCAGCTCAGCTGGTAGGGGGCAGGTTACGTTTTTTCAAAGAAATTTGGATCAATTCTGTTCACAATCTTTGGATTCAGAACATTGTTTCAGAAGGGTACAGAATTGGTTTCAAGATGAGACCTCCTGCAAAGAGATTTTTTCTTTCCCGTGTCCCAGTAAATCCAGTGAAAGCTCAAGCATTTCTGAATTGTGTTTCAGATCTAGAGTTGGCTGGAGTAATTATGCCAGTTCCAGTTCTGGAACAGGGGATGGGGTTTTATTCAAATCTCTTCATTGTACCAAAGAAGGAGAATTCCTTCAGACCAGTTCTGGATCTAAAAATATTGAATCGTTATGTAAGGATACCAACGTTCAAAATGGTAACTGTAAGGACTATCTTGCCTTTTGTTCAGCAAGGGCATTATATGTCCACAATAGATTTACAGGATGCTTATCTGCATATTCCGATTCATCCAGATCATTATCAGTTCCTGAGATTCTCTTTTCTGGACAAGCATTACCAGTTTGTGGCTCTGCCGTTTGGCCTAGCTACAGCTCCAAGAATTTTTACAAAAGTTCTCGGTGCCCTTCTGTCTGTAATCAGAGAACAGGGTATTGTGGTATTTCCTTATTTGGACGATATCTTGGTACTTGCTCAGTCTTTACATTTAGCAGAATCTCATACGAATAGACTTGTGTTGTTTCTTCAAGATCATGGTTGGAGGATCAATTTACCAAAAAGTTCATTGATTCCTCAGACAAGGGTAACTTTTCTGGGTTTCCAGATAGATTCAGTGTCCATGACTCTGTTTTTAACAGACAAGAGACGTCTAAAATTGATTTCAGCTTGTCGAAACCTTCAGTCACAATCATTCCCTTCGGTAGCCTTATGCATGGAAATTCTAGGTCTTATGACTGCTGCATCGGACGCGATCCCCTTTGCTCGTTTTCACATGCGACCTCTTCAGCTCTGTATGCTGAATCAATGGTGCAGGGATTACACAAAGATATCTCAATTAATATCTTTAAAACCGATTGTACGACACTCTCTAACGTGGTGGACAGATCACCATCGTTTAATTCTGGGGGCTTCTTTTGTGCTTCCGACCTGGACTGTAATTTCAACAGATGCAAGTCTCACAGGTTGGGGAGCTGTGTGGGGATCTCTGACGGCACAAGGAGTTTGGGAATCTCAGGAGGTGAGATTACCGATCAATATTTTGGAACTCCGTGCAATTTTCAGAGCTCTTCAGTCTTGGCCTCTTCTGAAGAGAGAATCGTTCATTTGTTTTCAGACAATGTCACAACTGTGGCATACATCAATCATCAAGGAGGGACTCACAGTCCTCTGGCTATGAAAGAAGTATCTCGAATTCTGGTTTGGGCGGAATCCAGCTCCTGTCTAATCTCTGCGGTTCATATCCCAGGTATAGACAATTGGGAAGCGGATTATCTCAGTCGCCAAACGTTACATCCGGGCGAATGGTCTCTTCACCCAGAGGTATTTCTTCAGATTGTTCAAATGTGGGGACTTCCAGAAATAGATCTGATGGCCTCTCATCTAAACAAGAAACTTCCCAGGTATCTGTCCAGATCCAGGGATCCTCAAGCGGAAGCAGTGGATGCATTGTCACTTCCTTGGAAGTATCATCCTGCCTATATCTTTCCGCCTCTAGTTCTTCTTCCAAGAGTAATCTCCAAGATTCTGAAGGAATGCTCGTTTGTTCTGCTGGTAGCTCCGGCATGGCCTCACAGGTTTTGGTATGCGGATCTTGTCCGGATGGCCTCTTGCCATCCGTGGACTCTTCCGCTACGACCAGACCTTCTGTCGCAAGGTCCTTTTTTCCATCAGGATCTCAAATCCTTAAATTTAAAGGTATGGAGATTGAACGCTTGATTCTTAGTCAAAGAGGTTTCTCTGACTCTGTGATTAATACTATGTTACAGGCTCGTAAATCTGTATCCAGAGAGATATATTATAGAGTCTGGAAGACTTATATTTCTTGGTGTCTTTCTCATCATTTTTCTTGGCATTCTTTTAGAATTCCAAGAATTTTACAGTTTCTTCAGGATGGTTTAGATAAAGGTTTGTCCACAAGTTCCTTGAAAGGACAAATCTCTGCTCTTTCTGTTCTTTTTCACAGAAAGATTGCTAATCTTCCTGATATTCCTTGTTTTGTACAAGCTTTGGTTCGTATAAAACCTGTCATTAAGTCAATTTCTCCTCCTTGGAGTTTGAATTTGGTTCTAGGGGCTCTTCAAGCTCCTCCGTTTGAACCTATGCATTCATTGAACATTAAATTACTTTCTTGGAAAGTTTTGTTCCTTTTGGCAATCTCTTCTGCCAGAAGAGTTTCTGAATTATCTGCTCTTTCTTGTGAGTCTCCTTTTCTGATTTTTCATCAGGATAAGGCAGTGTTGCGAACTTCTTTTGAATTTTTACCTAAAGTTGTGAATTCCAACAACATTAGTAGAGAAATTGTGGTTCCTTCATTATGTCCTAATCCTAAGAATTCTAAGGAGAAATCGTTACATTCTTTGGATGTTGTTAGAGCTTTGAAATATTATGTTGAAGCTACTAAGTCTTTCCGAAAGACTTCTAGTTTATTTGTTATCTTTTCCGGTTCTAGAAAAGGCCAGAAAGCTTCTGCCATTTCTTTGGCATCTTGGTTGAAATCTTTAATTCATCTTGCCTATGTTGAGTCGGGGAAAACTCCGCCTCAAAGGATTACAGCTCATTCTACTAGGTCAGTTTCTACTTCCTGGGCGTTTAGGAATGAAGCTTCGATTTATCAGATTTGCAAAGCAGCAACTTGGTCCTCTTTGCATACTTTTACTAAATTCTACCATTTTGATGTATTTTCTTCTTCTGAAGCAGTTTTTGGTAGAAAAGTACTTCAGGCAGCGGTTTCAGTTTGAATCTTCTGCTTATGTTTTTCATTAAACTTTATTTTGGGTGTGGATTATTTTCAGCAGGAATTGGCTGTCTTTATTTTATCCCTCCCTCTCTAGTGACTCTTGCGTGGAAAGATCCACATCTTGGGTAATCATTATCCCATACGTCACTAGCTCATGGACTCTTGCTAATTACATGAAAGAAAACATAATTTATGTAAGAACTTACCTGATAAATTCATTTCTTTCATATTAGCAAGAGTCCATGAGGCCCGCCCTTTTTTTGTGGTGGTTATGATTTTTGTATAAAGCACAATTATTCCAATTCCTTATTTTATATGCTTTCGCACTTTTTTCTTATCACCCCACTTCTTGGCTATTCGTTAAACTGAATTGTGGGTGTGGTGAGGGGTGTATTTATAGGCATTTTGAGGTTTGGGAAACTTTGCCCCTCCTGGTAGGAATGTATATCCCATACGTCACTAGCTCATGGACTCTTGCTAATATGAAAGAAATGAATTTATCAGGTAAGTTCTTACATAAATTATGTTTTATCAACCAATGAGCAATGGATCTGTCATGGAGAAACGTGCATTACCTGATATCATTTTATACAGCTTTACCTTAAGCAGATTTGAAATTCAAAATGTTTAATTTGTGATTCTTTCCTACATCATTTAATGCACTAGAGCATTTTTTGTACACTTTGTCACTTTAATTTCAAAAGATACAGGTGATAAGTGGGTTGTACCTTATGCAATTAATCTCCCAGGAGACGGAATTGAGACCGCTTTGTAAGATATAATAGATTTTGGTAACATCTTAAGTTATATTATAATGCACAACTGTGCAGCTATAATACTCTTTCACAAGTAAATAAGTCTTCTACAAAACTTGCCTGCTGGCCATTGGAATATGCTGGAGTAATGGATCACGTACTGGCTTTCTGAATGTCCATATTTGTTTCTCATGCAAGTGAAAATATAGAAAGAATTGACAGAGGAATATATACAAGCGCTAGGGATTTTCCTTTTTAGCATTAGAAAATGGGTAAACGTGTCCAGGTCCACCATGAACTTCGTGTCTATAAGGTTACCAGGGGAAGATCTGACCTCACATTTAACCTCATGACATCCCACATTTCATACAACAACGCAATGAAGGGTAAAAGCAGACACCAAGATGATTGCTGTTAAAAAGTTCAAGATGAATTATTGTTACACTGGGTAGTCTACAATAACAATCATATCCAGACTTCACGAGTTTTCTTCACCCTGAGCGGGCTTCCTCCGAGATCCTGTCTGTTATCAGAGGATAGTATTTACAGGGACACTCAAGTCAAAATAAACTTATGATTCGGATAGAGCAGGCAGTTTCCAATTTACTTCCATTTATATTTTTATATTCACACTTTCTGGGGAACAAGATCCTATTGAGCATGTGCACAAGCTCACAGGGTATACGTATACTAGTCTGTGATTGGCTGATGTCTGTCACACGATACAGGGGGCTGGAAAATTGGGGGAAAATTTGTCGGAAAAATGTACTGCTAATTTGAAATTCAGAGTAGGTTTTTAATCATTGTCTTTTTATTATGCACATGATAATACAGTTCTACTGCATTGAATTGTCCTTTAAAGGAAAGGTTTTAGGTGTAGCCAATCACAGCAAAGGGGTAGTTTTATTTTGAGGCTAATCACCTGTATAATAAACCCCATATCATGAACAGACTCCACTAATAAATACAAAGTCAAATCAAATGCTCATTATATACAGAAAATGTGGCATGTTACAATATTGGGTGCTACAGTATTTTTGTTGTAGTATTTGTCAGCTCAAACCCAATTCCTGCAGCCCCTGTCAATTCTATACTCATTGAACCTCTGTGAAGTAAGATACATGGTTGCACAAGTCCACAGATCAGACCCCCTTCCCTGCAGCCCCTGTCTGCTTTATGCCCATATCAGATTGCATATAGCCTTGCAGCTACTATTAACCACATAAACAGTTGTAAAATAGGACTCCTGGTGCCCTGACGTTCAGTTGTTTTTCCAACTAAACGTCAGTCTATCTTTAACTATGTTTGATTTTTCTTTGAAGTTAGGATGTAAGGAGCCCTTAAATTTTGATGCCTTAGTTGTGCTCATCTAGAACAGCTCCAGGACACCTGATTTAGATAATTTTTCAAAATAGACACATTTTCCCCATAAAGCTGTTTTTTTATGTTTTTTTTTTGTTTGTTTTTTACAGAATGATGCTGCAGCGTAATAATTAACTGGTTCAGTGTTTGCATTATACAATGCTACTACTACTTTAGTTAGTATATGAAGCTTTTATGAAACCACAGGAGAGATAACTGCTCTGCTCTTGATTATATTTGCAAACATGAATTTAATGTTTTATCGAGTAGCGATGCTCTATAGCAGAGATCTCTCTCCCCTGTGTGTTCTGTCTTTTGCAAGATATATAATTAAAGAAAAGTTTCTCTAGATTTGTAATTAATAAGATTTAGTTTTGGGTTCTCTTCTGTTTAGCTATGTTTATCGTCTTTACATTGCGTTCCAGGTAACTTTTTCACCATTTTTGTTATATAATTTAACATATTAAGGAGCTTTTTAATTTTAGGACTTAATATTTTACAAGTGTCGCAGTGAATTAACTATCAATAAATAATTCATAGTGTTTGTTAGAGGCTAGTTATGGGCGCATTGCACAGTGAAGGTTGGTATGCAGCGTTTATTGCCTACATGAATTATACATTAAACAAGTCTTGAGAGGGCTCCTACAATCAATATTCCTGTAAAAGTGAAAGCTATTGGGCGTAATAGAACTGCATCTTTTATTTCAACTGGTTTTGTGTACTTTTGGAAGAAAAAAAAACAAAACATGGTTTATACATAGTTTAGGCAAAGTTTTTTTTTAATATGTCCAGTGATTTGCACACTAACATACCCAAATCTTTACTGGGGAAAGAATAAGCTTTCAGTTTACAGTTATGACCATTAAAGGTCATTCAACTTAGCTCTGAAAATTAAAGGGACATGATACCCAAATGTTGAAAGTGATGCAGCATAGCTGTAAAAAGCTGACTAGAAAATATCACCTGAATATCTCTATGTAAAAAAGAAAGATATTTCTCTCCTAAGATATGGTGAGTCCATGACCTCATCAATTACTAGTGGGGATATGTGTCCTGTCCAGCAGGAGGCGGCAAAGAGCACCACAGCAAAATCTGTTAAGTATCAATCCCCTACCCATAATCCCCAGTCATTCTCTTTGCCTCTGTCAATGGAGGAGGTGAAATTTGGTGTCTGAAGAAATCCTTTATGGGGATAGTTTTCCCTGCAAGCAAGGATTTGGGTATAGCTGTAGTCCACGTCAATCTCTGCCGCAGAGTAGTGGTGGCTTTTAAGCAGTTAGGAAGTTGTAAGGTGGTGCTTACTTTGTTTCCTAACATATTGCTGCCCTAGTACAGAAAGCCAGAGTTGGTTTACTCTGTTACTTTCTTTTTTACACAGGTCTCTGTATGGAGTTGCTATCCTTTCACGCTTTGTGAGCTGTCCTCCTGCCGGACGGCTAGACTGCAGGTAAGTGCTTTTTGTCTTCTAGGTTGGGAGACTTGCACTAGGAAATATTTGCCTGCAATTTTTATTGGGACAAATTAATCCTTAGGGTAAGGATTTTATTGGCAGTGGCTGGCACTAATATATGTGTAAGACGTGTTTTTTTTTTTTTGTTTTTTTTTCCTTCCTTGAGTGGAAATCAATCCCTGAGGCTGTGATTTCTTTTTTGCACTCCTTTTTCCATTTTATTTTCTCCTCTGCGGTTATGGGACTTCCACTGTTGTACAGTGTTATATTATCTGTTTGGGGATTTGGTGAACCGAATGCACAAACTCACTGAGCGTTTTCTATGTCTGTGTTTTAAATTGATTCTAATCAGCGCACTGTTTATTTTAACTGCGTTGAGAACGAAGCAGCGCCATTTTCAGAAAACATTCTGTGATTGACCACGTGACCCTGCTTCCTTCTATTGAGGATGAAGCAGCGTTTTTTTGTTACGGCTTCAGTGTGTTCAGAGTACTTTTTGGCTCATTTTTTGTTTGGTTTTGCTGAACTGTTGATTTTTTTAGTGTATTCACCATGTCAGGATGCGTCATGTTTTACTGAAATCTACAGTAATTTAACAGGCTGAATCTAACTTGTACCTCTGGAGGGCGCCAGAGAACAAGTTTTCTAAGTAACATTTGATTTCCCTAGTGAAACTCATTTATTTTATTCAATTTATTTTTTGCAGAGTTATTAATAGATGTTTAGGGGAATGCAAGCCCAAGTGGTCTTTTATAATAAGTTAAGTGTATGGGGTATGTTTTTCTTGTTCTTGGATCAGGGGTCTGTTCCTGTGAACAATTGGTTTTCATGTTCTAAGGCAGCTCGCTATTCATTTAAAGTGACAGCACAATGTTTTATATATTTGTTGTGTTCTTTCTGTTAGTTTGCTTATGGCGCTAGGGTTCTGCTTTTATGGACAAATGTCTGCTGCCTTGCATCATATATGGTGGTGTTATTATATATTTTTATTTTTTCTGAGCCTCGTCTTTTAGGATGATTTTGTCTTAATTTCTCTGTAGACGTTCCAAGTCTTAATTACTACATATATAGTGCCAAAGCGTTTCCTCTGTCTCCTGGAGGAGTTTATTTGCCTGCAGAAATTTGCTGCATTGGGTATCTTCTGAGGTACCTGTGGTATTTTCTGTTTTTCCTATGTTAATAGGAATGCGCAAGAGAAAAATTAAAGATGTCAGGCCTTGGTCAGAATTAAGCCTGTGTTTAGGTCGGTGACTCCTCCTTGGAGTCTTATCCTTGTTCTTTAAGTTTTGCAGCCGGCTCCGTTTGAGCCAATGTATTCCACAGATATTAGATTGTTTTCTTGGAAGGTTTTGTTATTTGTTCTGCGAGGAGAGTTTCGGAACTCTCAGCTTTGCAGTATGATTCTCCTTACCTTATCTTTCATGCAGATAAGTTGGTCCTACGTACTAGGTTGGATTTTTCTTCCTAAGGTGATTTCAGTTAGGAATATTAATCAGGAAATTGTTGTTCCTTCTCTCTGTCTCAATCCTCCTCCTCATAAGGAGCGTCTGTTGCACTACTTAGATGTAGTGCGTGTTTAAGATTCTATTTACAGGCGACTAAGGGTTTGCACCAGTCTTATGCCCTTTTTGTTTTTCTCGGGAAAGCGTAAGGGTCAGAAGGCTACTGCTGCTTCTCTTTCCTTTTGTTTGATAAATATGATTAGTTTTGTTTACGAAAGTACTGGACAGCAGCCTCCTGAGAGGGTTACAGCTCATTCCACTAGAGCTGTCTGGTCTTCTTGGGCTTTCATAAATTAAGCTTTTGTGGAACATATTTCTTCTGTTATGTGTGATCAGTCCACGGGTCATCATTACTTCTGGGATATAACTCCTCCCCAACAGGAAATGCAAGAGGATTCACCCAGCAGAGCTGCATATAGCTCCTCCCCTCTACGTCAGTCCCAGTCATTCTCTTGCACCCAACGACTAGATAGGATGTGTGAGAGGACTATGGTGATTATACTTAGTTTTTATGACTTCAATCAAAAGTTTGTTATTTTACAATAGCACCGGAGCGTGTTATTACTTCTCTGGCAGAGTTTGAGGAAGAATCTGCCAGAGTTTTTTACTATGATTTTAACCGGAGTAGTTAAGATCATATTGCTGTTCTCGGCCATCTGAGGGAGGTAAAGGCTTCAGATCAGGGGACAGCGGGCAGATGAATCTGCATTGAGGTATGTAGCAGTTTTTATTTTCTGAATGGAATTGATGAGAAAATCCTGCCATACCGTTAAAATGACATGTATGTATACACTTCAGTATTCTGGGGATGGTATTTCACCGGAACTACTCTGCTAAAGGTCACTAATACTTTTAATAACTATTTATCATGTTAAACGTTTTTGCTGGAATGTAGAATCGTTTACATTGCTGAGGTACTGTGTGAATAGATATTTGGGCATTATTTTCCACTTGGCAGTTTTTTGCTTGTAATTGTGACAGTTTCGTTTCTCTTCACTGCTGTGTGGGAGAGGGAGGGGCCGTTTTTGGCGCTCTTTACTACGCATCAAAAAATTCCAGTCAGTCACTTTTATTTTTCCTGCATGATCCGGTTCATCTCTGACAGATCTCAGGGGTCTTCAAACTTCTTTGAAGGGAGGTAACTTCTCTCAGCAGAGCTGTGAGAATTCTTATAGTGACTGTGCATAAAAACGTTGCTTTGTACTTTTTATGTCAAATTTAATTATTGTTATTTTACTAATGGGAACAAACCTTTGCTAAGAGTTGTGTTGTTTTAAAGTTTGATGCTATAACTGCTTTTCAATTCATTATTTCAACTGTTATTTAATCGTTTAGTTCCTCTTTGAGGCACAGTATTTTTTTGCTAAAAAAGATTATAACCAAGTTGTAAGTTTTTTGCTAGTGTGTTAAACATGTCTGACTCAGAGGAAGATATCTGTGTCATTTGTTCCAATGCCAAGGTGGAGCCCAATAGAAATTTATGTACTAACTGTATTGATGCTACTTTAAATAAAAGTCAATCTGTACAATGTGAACAAATTTCACCAAACAGCGAGGGGAGAGTTATGCCGACTAACTCGCCTCACGCGGCAGTACCTGCATCTCCCGCCCGGGAGGTGCGTGATATTATGGCGCCTAGTACATCTGGGCGGCCATTACAGATAACATTACAAGATATGGCTACTGTTATGACTGAAGTTTTGTCTAAATTACCAGAACTAAGAGGCAAGCGTGATCACTCTGGGGTGAGAACAGAGTGCGCTGACAATGCTAGGGCCATGTCTGATACTGCGTCACAGCTCGCAGAGCATGAGGACGGAGAGCTTCATTCTGTGGGTGACGGTTCTGATCCAAACAAATTGGACTCAGATATTTCAAATTTTAAATTTAAATTGGAGAACCTCCGTGTATTACTAGGGGAGGTCTTAGCAGCTCTTAACGATTGTAACACCGTTGCAATACCAGAGAAACTGTGTAGGTTGGATAAATACTTTGCGGTACCGGCGAGTACTGACGTTTTTCCTATACCTAAGAGACTAACTGAAATTGTTACTAAGGAGTGGGATAGACCCGGTGTGCCGTTCTCACCCCCTCCAATATTTAGAAAGATGTTCCCAATAGACGCTACCACTAGGGACTTATGGCAGACGGTCCCCAAGGTGGAGGGAGCAGTTTCTACTTTAGCTAAGCGTACCACTATCCCGGTGGAGGATAGCTGTGCTTTTTCAGATCCAATGGATAAAAAGTTAGAGGGTTACCTTAAGAAAATGTTTGTTCAACAAGGTTTTATATTACAACCCCTTGCATGTATCGCGCCGATTACGGCTGCGGCAGCATTTTGGATTGAGTCGCTGGAAGAGAACCTTAGTTCATCTACGCTAGACGACATTACGGACAGGCTTAGAGTCCTTAAACTAGCTAATTCTTTCATTTCGGAGGCCGTAGTACACTTAACTAAACTTACGGCTAAGAACTCAGGATTCGCCATACAGGCACGGAGGGCGCTGTGGCTAAAATCCTGGTCAGCTGATGTGACTTCTAAGTCCAAATTACTTAATATACCTTTCAAGGGGCAGTCTTTATTTGGGCCCGGTTTGAAAGAAATTATCGCTGACATTACAGGTGGTAAGGGCCACGCCCTACCTCAAGACAAAGCCAAAGCTAAGGCTAGACAGTCTAATTTTCGTCCCTTTCGGAATTTCAAAACAGGAGCAGCATCAACCTCCACTGCACCAAAACAGGAAGGAGCTGTTGCTCGTTACAGGCAAGGCTGGAAGCCTAACCAGTCCTGGAACAAGAGCAAGCAGGCCAGGAAACCTGCTGCTGCCCCAAAGACAGCATGAACCGAGAGCCCCCGATCCGGGACCGGATCTAGTGGGGGGCAGACTCTCTCTCTTTGCCCAGGCCTGGGCAAGAGATGTTCAGGATCCCTGGGCTCTAGAGATCATATCTCAGGGATACCTTCTAGACTTCAAATTATCTCCCCCAAGAGGGAGATTTCATCTGTCAAGGTTGTCAACAAACCAGATAAAGAAAGAAGCGTTTCTACGCTGCGTACAAGATCTGTTATTAATGGGAGTGATCCATCCGGTTCCGCGGTCGGAACAAGGACAAGGGTTCTACTCAAACCTGTTTGTGGTTCCCAAAAAAGAGGGAACTTTCAGGCCAATCTTAGATTTAAAGATTCTAAACAAATTCCTAAGAGTTCCATCGTTCAAAATGGAAACTATTCGGACAATCTTACCCATGATCCAAGAGGGTCAGTACATGACCACAGTGGATTTAAAGGATGCTTACCTTCACATACCGATCCACAAAGATCATCACCGGTACCTAAGGTTTGCCTTCTTAGACAGGCACTACCAGTTTGTAGCTCTTCCATTCGGACTGGCTACGGCTCCAAGAATCTTCACAAAGGTTCTGGGTGCCCTTCTAGCGGTACTAAGACCGCGAGGGATTTCGGTAGCTCCGTACCTAGACGACATTCTAATACAAGCTTCAAGCTTTCAAACTGCCAAGTCTCATACAGAGTTAGTTCTGGCATTTCTAAGGTCGCATGGATGGAAGGTGAACGAAAAGAAGAGTTCTCTTTTTCCTCTCACAAGAGTTCCATTCTTGGGGACTCTTATAGATTCTGTAGAAATGAAGATTTACCTGACAGAAGACAGGTTAACAAAGCTTCAAAATGCATGCCGCGTCCTTCATTCCATTCAACACCCGTCAGTAGCTCAATGCATGGAGGTGATCGGCTTAATGGTAGCGGCAATGGACATAGTACCTTTTGCACGCCTACACCTCAGACCGCTGCAATTATGCATGCTAAGTCAGTGGAATGGGGATTACTCAGATTTGTCCCCTACTCTGAATCTGAATCAAGAGACCAGAAATTCTCTTCTATGGTGGCTTCATCGGCCACACCTGTCCAGGGGGATGCCATTCAGCAGGCCAATCTGGACAATTGTAACAACAGACGCCAGCCTACTAGGTTGGGGCGCTGTCTGGAATTCTCTGAAGGCTCAGGGACTATGGAATCAGGAGGAGAGTCTCCTTCCAATAAACATTCTGGAATTGAGAGCAGTTCTCAATGCCCTTCTGGCTTGGCCCCAGTTAACAACTCGGGGGTTCATCAGGTTTCAGTCGGACAACATCACGACTGTAGCTTACATCAACCATCAGGGAGGGACAAGAAGCTCCCTAGCAATGATGGAAGTATCAAAGATAATTCGCTGGGCAGAGTCTCACTCTTGCCACCTGTCAGCAATCCACATCCCGGGAGTGGAGAACTGGGAGGCGGATTTCTTGAGTCGCCAGACTTTTCATCCGGGGGAGTGGGAACTTCATCCGGAGGTCTTTG
This sequence comes from Bombina bombina, assembly GCF_027579735.1. Classification (NCBI taxonomy): domain Eukaryota; kingdom Metazoa; phylum Chordata; class Amphibia; order Anura; family Bombinatoridae; genus Bombina; species Bombina bombina. The sequence goes on from NC_069500.1 coordinate 1,390,119,681, forward strand.
CCCAAATACTTCGACGTTGGGGCAAACCAGAGATAGATCTCATGGCGTCTCGCCAGAACGCCAAACTTCCTCGCTACGGGTCCAGATCCAGGGATCCGGGAGCAGTTCTGATAGATGCTTTGACAGCACCTTGGAACTTCAGGATGGCTTATGTGTTTCCACCCTTCCCGCTGCTTCCTCGATTGATTGCCAAAATCAAACAGAAGAGAGCATCAGTAATTCTAATAGCACCTGCATGGCCACGCAGGACTTGGTATGCAGATCTGGTAGACATGTCATCCTGTCCGCCTTGGTCTCTACCTCTAAGACAGGACCTTCTGATACAGGGTCCATTCAAACATCAAAATCTAACTTCTCTGAAGCTGACTGCTTGGAAATTGAACGCTTGATTTTATCAAAACGTGGTTTTTCTGAGTCGGTTATTGATACCCTGATTCAGGCTAGGAAGCCTGTTACCAGAAGGATTTACCATAAAATATGGCGGAAATACCTATACTGGTGCGAATCCAAAGGTTACTCCTGGAGTAAGGTTAGGATCGCTAGGATATTGTCTTTTCTACAAGAAGGTTTAGAAAAGGGTTTATCAGCTAGTTCATTAAAGGGGCAGATTTCAGCTCTGTCCATCTTGTTACACAGACGTCTGTCAGAAAATCCAGACGTCCAGTCCTTTTGTCAGGCTTTAGCTAGGATCAAGCCTGTATTTAAAGCTGTTGCTCCACCATGGAGTTTAAACTTAGTTCTTAACGTTTTACAGGGTGTTCCGTTTGAACCCCTTCATTCCATTGATATAAAAATGTTATCTTGGAAAGTTCTGTTTTTAATGGCTATTTCCTCGGCTCGAAGAGTCTCTGAGTTATCAGCCTTACATTGTGATTCCCCTTATCTGATTTTTCACTCAGACAAGGTAGTTCTGCGTACTAAACCTGGGTTCTTACCTAAGGTAGTCACTAACAGGAACATCAATCAAGAGATTGTTGTACCATCCTTGTGTCCAAATCCTTCTTCAAAGAAGGAACGTCTTCTACACAATCTGGATGTAGTTCGTGCCCTCAAGTTCTACTTGCAGGCAACTAAAGATTTTCGCCAAACTTCTTCCTTGTTTGTCGTTTACTCTGGACAGAGGAGAGGTCAAAAAGCTTCTGCTACCTCTCTCTCTTTTTGGCTTCGTAGCATAATACGTTTAGCCTATGAGACTGCTGGACAGCAGCCTCCTGAAAGAATTACAGCTCACTCCACTAGAGCTGTGGCTTCCACTTGGGCCTTTAAGAATGAGGCCTCTGTTGAACAGATTTGCAAGGCTGCAACTTGGTCTTCGCTTCATACTTTTTCCAAATTTTACAAATTTGACACTTTTGCTTCTTCGGAGGCTATTTTTGGGAGAAAGGTTCTTCAGGCAGTGGTTCCTTCTGTATAATGAGCCTGCCTATCCCTCCCGTCATCCGTGTACTTTTGCTTTGGTATTGGTATCCCAGAAGTAATGATGACCCGTGGACTGATCACACATAACAGAAGAAAACATAATTTATGCTTACCTGATAAATTCCTTTCTTCTGTTGTGTGATCAGTCCACGGCCCGCCCTGTTTTAAGGCAGGTAAATATCTTTTAAATTATACTCCAGTCACCACTTCACCCTTGGTTACTCCTTTCTCGTTGATTCTTGGTCGAATGACTGGGACTGACGTAGAGGGGAGGAGCTATATGCAGCTCTGCTGGGTGAATCCTCTTGCATTTCCTGTTGGGGAGGAGTTATATCCCAGAAGTAATGATGACCCGTGGACTGATCACACAACAGAAGAAAGGAATTTATCAGGTAAGCATAAATTATGTTTTTCTAGGCTGCAACTTGGTCTTCTTTGCATACTTCTTCTAAATTCTATAAATTTAATATTTTTGTCTCGGCTGAGGCCTCTTTTGGGAGGAAGGTTCTTCAAGAGGCGCGGTGCCTTCTGTTTATGTTCACCTGTCTCTTCCCTCTCTAGTCATCTGTGTCCTCTAGCTTGGGTATTGGTTCCCACTAGTAATTTATGACGTCGTGGACTCACCATATCTTAGGAAAGAAAACAAAATGTATGCTTACCTGATAAATGTATTTCTTTCCGGATATGGTGAGTCCACGACCCCACCCTTATATTTAAGACGGTTATTTTTTTACTAAACCTCAGGCACCTCTACACCTTTGTGGTGGTCCTTTTTCCATTTCCCTTTGGTCGAATGACTGGGGATTATGGGTAGAGGAGTGATACTTAAAGGGACAGTCTACACCAGAATTTTTATTGTTTTAAAAGATAGATAATCCCTTTATTACCCATTTCCCAGTTTTGCATAACTAACACATTTATAATAATATACTTTTAACCTCTGTGATTATCTTGTATCTAAGCCTCTGCAAACTGCCCCTTTTTTCAGTTCTTTTGACAGACTTAGTCTAGCCAATCAGTGCCTGCTCCCAGATAACTTCTCGTGAACGAGCACAGTGTTATCTATATGAAATACGTGAACTAACACCCTCTAGTGGTGAAAAACTGTTAAAATGCAATCTGAAAGAGGTGGGCTTCAAGGTCTAAGAAATTAGCATATGAACCTCCTAGGTTAAGCTTTCAACTAAGAATATCAAGAGAACAAACCAAAATTGGTGATAAAAGTATATTAGAGCATGTAATTTTAAACAATTTTCCATCTGAATCATGAAAGTTTATTTTGGCCTAGACTGTACCTTTAACAGCTTTTGCTGTGGTGCTCTTTGCCGCCTTCTGCTGGACAGGAGAGATATTCCCACTAGTAATTGATGACGTTGTAAACTCACTATATCCGGAAATAAATTTATCAGTTAAGCATAAATTGAGTTTTTACCTCAAAATGTCCTAAGTATTCACACCCCATTGTAAAGGACTTTAAGCAGCAAATCAGTATGCCTGTCCCAGGACTTGCAATGGAGCGTGCCTCATGCACACTCATGTTATTTCCCTATTCAGTTTAAGGAAGTTTACTATGAAATCTCATCAAATCACAGTAAAAGAGTTAGTGAAATTACCTGCAGCTGGGCAGTAACTAAAGTATAACTTTTTACACAGCACTTACTTTGCTGAGCTGATAACATTTTGAGGTAAAAATATTTTCCTTTTTTACATAGAGATTCTCAGGTGATATTTTCCTGTCAGCTTTTTACAGTTATGCTGCATCATTTTCAAGTGGTTTAGCATATGAGTATTATGTCCCTTTAAGAATTTTCTCATTCTCAGAACTTAAAATGCATCCTGCTGACTCGTCAAGGCCAACCCTGCTACAAGCCTGTCCATAATTGGCTTCATCAGATAGCAGCTGCAAAACAATGAATTTTATACTATTATAACCATGGCTAGCTTTTGTTGTCCGCAGGTTCAAGCTATATATATATAAAAGCAAGTTAGTAGAAAGTGACAATTCAGAGACCTGAGTTGAACACAAGCGATACCCACAAATTGCGCCAGTCAGAGAGGCAGGAGAAAAATGGCAGCTATTAGAGACAAACACTGTATAGGGGTAAACCCCAGTAGAGTGTCTATGACAAATATTCAAGGGGTTAACAGCGCCCTTAAGTCCTGATAAAATACAGAGTATTATGCAGTATGTGTAAATATACACTATCAGTTATATAGTTGTCAGAGAGTTTCCAAAATATAGATAATTTCTCCAACATTGGTGTGTCCGGTCCACGGCGTCATCCTTACTTGTGGGATATTCTCTTCCCCAACAGGAAATGGCAAAGAGTCCCAGCAAAGTTTTTTGGTGTTTAAATGTAGTTTTTATTCTTCTATCAAGTGTTTGTTATTTTAAAATAGTGCTGGTATGTACCATTTACTCTGAAACAGAAAAGGATGAAGATTTCTGTTTGTAAGAGGAAGATGATTTTAGCAGACAGTAACTAAAATCGATTGCTGTTTCCACACAGGACTGTTGAGATGAAGTAACTTCAGTTGGGGGAAACAGCAGACTTTTCTGCTTAAGGTATGACTAGCAATATTTCTAACAAGACTGTGTAATGCTGGAAGGCTGTCATTTCCCCTCATGGGGACCGGTAAGCCATTTTCTTAGTCAAACATAAAAGAATAAAGGGCTTAAAAAAGGGCTTAAAAACTGGTAGACATTTTTATGGGCTAAAACGATTGCTTTATTGGGGCATATTATGCAGATTCTAGCTAATAATTGGCATTATAATCTTGGGGAACGTTTAAAAAACGGCAGGCACTGTGTTGGACACCTTTTTTAGTCTGGGGGCCTTTCTAGTTATAGACTGAGCCTCATTTTCGCGCCATTACTGCGCAGTTGTTTTTGGAGAGCAAGGCATGCAGATGCATGTGTGAGGATCTAAGAATCACTAAAAAAGCTTCTAGAAGGCGTCATTTGGTATCGTATTCCCCTCTGGGCTTGGTTGGGTCTCAGCAAAGCATATAGCTGGGACTGTATAGGGGTTAAATTTAAAAACGGCTCCGGTTCCGTTATTTTAAGGGTTAAAGCTCTAAAATTTGGTGTGCAATACTTTTAATGCTTTAAGACACTGTGGTGAAATTTTGGTAATTTTTGAACAATTCCTTCATACTTTTTCACATATTCAGTAATAAAGTGTTTTCAGTTTGAAATTTAAAGTGACAGTAACGGTTTTATTTTAAAACTTTTTTTGTGCTTTGTTGACAAGTTTAAGCCTGTTTAACATGTCTGTACCATCAGATAAGCTATGTTCTATATGTATGAAAGCCAATGTGTCTCCCCATTTAAATTTATGTGATAATTGTGCCATAGTGTCCAAACAAAGTAAGGACAGTAATGCCACAGATAATGATATTGCCCAAGATGATTTTTCAAATGAGGGGAGTAAACATGATACTACATCATCCCCTACTGTGTCTACACCAGTTTTGCCCACACAGGAGGCCCCTAGTACATCTAGTGCGCCAATACTTATTACCATGCAACAATTAACGGCTGTAATGGATAACTCCATAGCAAATCTTTTATCCAAAATGCCTACTTATCAGAGAAAGCGCGATTGCTCTGTTTTAAACACTGAAGAGCAAGAGGGCGCTGATGATAACTGTTCTGACATACCCTCACACCAATCTCAAGGGGCCATGAGGGAGGTTTTGTCTGATGGAGAAATCTCAGATTCAGGAAAAATTTCTCATCAAGCTGAACCTGATGTTGTGACATTTAAATTTAAATTAGAACATCTCCGCGCACTGCTTAAGGAGGTGTTATCTACTCTGGATGATTGTGACAATTTGGTCATTCCAGAGAAATTATGTAAGATGGACAAGTTCCTAGAGGTTCCGGTGCCCCCCGACGCTTTTCCTATACCCAAGCGGGTGGCGGACATAGTAAATAAAGAGTGGGAAAAGCCCGGCATACCTTTTGTTCCCCCCCTATATTTAAGAAATTATTTCCTATAGTCGACCCCAGAAAGGACTTATGGCAGACAGTCCCCAAGGTCGAGGGGGCGGTTTCTACTCTAAACAAACGCACTACTATTCCTATCGAAGATAGTTGTGCTTTCAAAGATCCTATGGATAAAAAATTAGAGGGTTTGCTTAAAAAGATTTTTGTACAGCAAGGTTACCTTCTACAACCAATTTCATGCATTGTTCCTGTCACTACGGCAGCGTGTTTCTGGTTCGAGGAACTAGAAAAGTCGCTCAGTAAAGAATCTTCGTATGAGGAGGTTATGGACAGAGTTCAAGCACTTAAATTGGCTAACTCTTTTGTTTTAGACGCCGCTTTGCAATTAGTTAGATTAGCGGCGAAAAATTCAGGGTTTGCTATCGTGGCGCGCAGAGCGCTTTGGCTAAAGTCTTGGTCTTTTCGTCCCTTTCGCAGAAACGGACCAGCCTCTAATTCTGCATCCTCTAAGCAAGAGGGTAATACTTCACAACCCAAACCAGCCTGGAAACCAATGCAAGGCTGGAACAAGGGTAAGCAGGCCAAGAAGCCTACCACTGCTACCAAAACAGCATGAAGGGATAGCCCCCGATCCGGGACCGGATCTAGTGGGGGGCAGACTCTTGGGCGCTAGAAATAGTTTCTCAAGGTTATCTCCTGGAATTCAAGGAACTACCCCCAAGGGGAAGGTTCCACAGGTCTCACTTATCTTCAAACCAAATAAAGAGACAGGCATTCTTACATTGTGTAGAAGACCTGTTAAAGATGGGAGTGATACATCCAGTTCCAATAAGAGAACAAGGAATGGGATTTTATTCCAATCTGTTCATAGTTCCCAAAAAAGAGGGAACATTCAGACCAATTTTAGATCTCAAGATCCTAAACAAATTTCTCAGGGTACCATCGTTCAAAATGGAAACTATTCGAACGATCCTACCCACCATCCAGGAAAGTCAATTTATGACTACCGTGGATTTAAAGGATGCGTACCTACATATTCCTATCCACAAGGAACATCATCAGTTCCTAAGGTTCGCTTTTCTGGACAAGCATTACCAGTTTGTGGCACTTCCATTCGGATTAGCCACTGCTCCAAGGATTTTCACAAAGGTACTAGGGTCCCTTCTAGCGGTTCTAAGACCAAGGGGCATTGCAGTAGTACCTTACTTGGACGACATCCTAATTCAAGCGTCGTCCCTGTCAAAAGCAAAGGCTCATACGGACATCGTCCTAGCCTTTCTCAGATCTCACGGATGGAAGGTGAACAAAGAAAAAAGTTCTCTGTCCCCGTCTACAAGAGTTCCCTTCTTGGGAACAATAATAGATTCCTTAGAAATGAGGATTTTTCTGACAGAGGTCAGAAAATCAAAACTTCTAAGCTCTTGTCAAGTACTTCATTCTGTTCCTCGTCCTTCCATAGCGCAGTGCATGGAAGTAATAGGATTGATGGTTGCAACAATGGACATAGTTCCTTTTGCACGAATTCATCTAAGACCATTACAACTGTGCATGCTCAGACAGTGGAATGGGGATTATACAGACTTGTCTCCAATTATTCAAGTAGATCTAAAGACCAGAGATTCACTCCGTTGGTGGCTGACCCTGGACAATCTGTCACAGGGAATGAGCTTCCGCAGACCAGAGTGGGTCATTGTCACGACCGACGCCAGTCTAGTGGGCTGGGGCGCGGTCTGGGAATCCCTGAAAGCTCAGGGTCTATGGTCTCGGGAAGAGTCTCTTCTCCCGATAAACATTCTGGAACTGAGAGCGATATTCAATGCTCTCAGAGCTTGGCCTCAACTAGCAAAGGCCAAATTCATAAGGTTTCAATCAGACAACATGACGACCGTCGCATATATCAATCATCAGGGGGGAACAAGGAGTTCCCTGACGATGAAAGAAGTGACCAAGATAATTCAATGGGCGGAGGATCACTCCTGCCACTTGTCTGCGATCCACATCCCAGGAGTGGAAAATTGGGAAGCGGATTTTCTGAGTCGTCAGACATTCCATCCGGGGGAGTGGGAACTCCATCCGGAAATCTTTGCCCAAATAACTCAATTATGGGGCATTCCAGACATGGATCTGATGGCGTCTCGTCAGAACTTCAAGGTTCCTTGCTACGGGTCCAGATCCAGGGATCCCAAGGCGACTCTAGTAGATGCACTAGTAGCACCTTGGACCTTCAACCTAGCTTATGTATTCCTACCGTTTCCTCTCATTCCCAGGCTGGTAGCCAGGATCAATCAGGAGTGGGCCTCGGTGATCTTGATAGCTCCTGCGTGGCCACGCAGGACTTGGTATGCAGACCTGGTGAATGTCATCGGCTCCACCATGGAAGCTACCTTTGAGACAGGACCTTCTTGTTCAGGGTCCATTCGAACATCCGAATCTGGTTTCCCTCCAACTGACGGCTTGGAGATTGAACGCTTGATTTTATCAAAGCGTGGGTTTTCAGATTCTGTAATAGATACTCTGATTCAGGCTAGGAAGCCTGTAACTAGAAAAATTTACCATAAAATATGGAAAAAATATATCTGTTGGTGTGAATCCAAAGGATTCCCATGGAACAAGATAAAAATTCCTAAGATTCTATCCTTTCTACAAGAAGGTTTGGAGAAAGGATTATCTGCAAGTTCTCTAAAGGGACAGATCTCTGCTTTATCTGTTTTACTTCACAAAAGACTGGCAGCCGTGCCAGATGTTCAAGCATTTGTTCAGGCTCTGGTTAGGATCAAGCCTGTTTACAGACCTTTGACTCCTCCCTGGAGTCTAAATCTAGTTCTTTCAGTTCTTCAAGGGGTTCCGTTTGAACCTTTACATTCCATAGATATTAAGTTACTATCTTGGAAAGTTTTGTTTTTAGTTGCAATTTCTTCTGCTAGAAGAGTTTCAGAGTTATCTGCTCTGCAGTGTTCTCCGCCCTATCTGGTGTTCCATGCAGATAAGGTGGTTTTGCGTACTAAGCCTGGTTTTCTTCCGAAAGTTGTTTCTAACAAAAATATTAACCAGGAGATAGTTGTACCTTCTTTGTGTCCGAATCCAGTTTCAAAGAAGGAACGTTTGTTACACAATTTGGACGTAGTCCGTGCTCTAAAATTCTATTTAGAGGCTACTAAAGATTTCAGACAAACATCTTCCTTATTTGTTGTTTATTCTGGTAAAAGGAGAGGTCAAAAAGCGACTTCTACCTCTCTTTCCTTTTGGCTTAAAAGCATTATCCGATTGGCTTATGAGACTGCCGGACGGCAGCCTCCCGAAAGAATCACAGCTCACTCCACTAGGGCTGTGGCTTCCACATGGGCCTTCAAGAACGAGGCTTCTGTTGACCAGATATGTAAGGCAGCGACTTGGTCTTCACTGCACACTTTTGCCAAATTTTACAAATTTGATACTTTTGCTTCTTCGGAGGCTATTTTTGGGAGAAAGGTTTTGCAAGCTGTGGTTCCTTCCGTTTTTAGGTGACCTGATTTGCTCCCTCCCTTCATCCGTGTCCTAAAGCTTTGGTATTGGTTCCCACAAGTAAGGATGACGACGTGGACCGGACACACCAATGTTGGAGAAAACAGAATTTATGCTTACCTGATAAATTACTTTCTCCAACGGTGTGTCCGGTCCACTGCCCGCCCTGGTTTTTTAATCAGGTCTGATGAATTATTTTCTCTAACTACAGTCACCACGGTATCATATGGTTTCTCCTATATATATTTCCTCCTGTCCGTCGGTCGAATGACTGGGGTGGGCGGAGCCTAGGAGGGATCATGTGACCAGCTTTGCTGGGACTCTTTGCCATTTCCTGTTGGGGAAGAGAATATCCCACAAGTAAGGATGACGCCGTGGACCGGACACACCGTTGGAGAAAGTAATTTATCAGGTAAGCATAAATTCTGTTTTCAGTGAAGATCCTCTTTGTGTGAAGAGTGTAGTAAAATACCCTTACCAGAATTTACCTCTATCATATGAGATAAGTTGCCACACTGGAGGGTATGCCTGGTGGTAAATCAGTTCTGGATTCCAGCGTGTCCTCCTTGTAGTATCATCCACCTCTTGGAGTATATGGGAGTGTGATTCCTCCTGTGGTAGTCTTCCAAGTTTTGTGTATTAGGGTGCTTGTCGCCTCTTGGAGTGTGTAGTTTAGGTATACACTTCCTTATCCACCGGTTTTACCCAAGGAAACAAAAGGACATATATAGTGTAATACAGTTTTTATTACAAACACAAAATAAAAGCAAGCATATATCAACTCACATTCTATGTCCTCAAACAGTGTGAGGTATGTAAAAAGCACATAAAATAACAAGTTGTTCTTATTTGAGATGCACCAAATATTGTTCTCAATAGGTAATGGACAGATTTTATCCTTTCAAGCAAGCCAAAGTCCAGAAAAAAAGTTCCACCAAGTAATATAAAAATTCAAGATAAAACAATAAATACTGTATAAAATAATTAAGATTGTGTAGTCAAATACCCTGAGATAATACCCTGACGCGTTTCAAAGGATTTTCTTTTTCCTTCTTCCGCAGAGGGATATTTTATTCGAGTGAGTAGCGTCTATTTAAACAGTAAAGGCGGCGGCACGCCCTCAGTGTCTAATTGGTTGACGCTAATCATGTGATTATACAGCGTTGACGTGTAACGTATGACGTCTAGTGTCATAACGTAGTGTTGTCCTTAAGATACAGGCATAGTGGGGAGGAGTGAATACGTATAACGTATGATGTCTATTTATTCCGTCATTACGTTCAGTAGTTTTACGTGTCTCTTACTGTTCGGAGCGCGCATGCGCAGATATGCAGTATTGTTAGACGGGCTATCCCTAATGGTAGGCTAAAATTAGTACAGAGATATGAAAGCCGGCTAAAGATTATTACTACCGGGGTCTTATCTGTTACGATTCAGTACCTATGAACATGCCATGTTTTTGGAGGATGTAATGTTAAGCATTAGGTACATAAAGAGAAAAAGAGACTGATTTCCAAGATATATTCTAAATAATAAACATATGTACAAAAATGTGGTTTGTTCCATCTGGGATCATACTGAGTCATAGAAAAACATAAAGATTATGAAAAATATATATGTATATATATGAAATAGAAAAAAAAGTGTATATATATATATATATATATATATATATATATACTGCATTGGTAATACAGTCATATGGTGTTAAATAGACACACAAGTATGTAATTAGAAAAGCTTGACAGTTATTTCAAAGTAGCTTAATAAGCACATAAGCATCAGTACATAGTTAAAAGAGGGTATCTGTCTATGTTGCATTGTATAATATTTTAAAAATTTAGTACACAAATATCATAATTGGTAGTACATATTTCATACACTCATGTGATATTAATAAGCACATAAGCGCATGGTTGGAAGGGTTTGTCGGAGTTAATAGATAAGTACATGAGTACATAAAAAAAGTAGGTTAGCAGAGTTACTTGATAATCACATAAACACATAGTGTAAAAAGGGTTTTCCTATCTGTTATATTATTTGATGTTTCTTTGAAAAGAATTTCATAATTTGTAGCTCATGTTTATAGGGACACATGAAACATCATATATATATATATATATATATATATATATATATATATATATATATATATATATATATATATGCATATGATACAGTATCCATTGTATGATATAGATGGAGAGTGCAGTTTGTTCAAGGTTCTTATTATAAAATGTATTAACCTATAAAAGTTCATTGTTCTACTAGGAATGCAGCTATGTCTATGTCTTTATTAAGACCATTAGGAGTCATAGTACCCAGTTTGTGTATCCACTGTGTCTCCCTCCGTCTGAGATGTAGTTCTCTACTTATTCCGTCTGGTGGTTTTTTAATATGTTCAAGTACTGTGCCCCTAAGGTTTATGGGGTCCGAGTTATGTTTTAAACGGAAGTGGTTGGATACGCTATGTTTTTTTAAACCATTCTCTATGTTCCTAATGTGTTCTAACAGTCTAGTTTTATATGGTCTAGTTGTGCGGCCTATATATTGGAGCTTGCATTCGCATTCTATTAGAAACTGTTCAGAAAGTCCACTGACAGTAACAGCTACTTAGATGCCCACAGTAGCCACTATCCAGCTTGGATAAAGAGCATCCCATATGGACAGTTCCAACAAATTAAAAGTAACTGTTCTAGGGAGGATGACTTCTTAAGAGAATGAGAAATTCTGAGAGGCAAACCTCTCGGCAAAGGCTACAACACTTACAACATACAAAAAGCATTTATTAAAGTCAGAAACATGGATAGAAATATGTTAAAATCAGACAAAAAAGAAGAAAGAAACAAACAAAAGGGATATGATACAGTATCCATTGTATGATATAGATGGAGAGTGCAGTTTGTTCAAGGTTCTTATTATAAAATGTATTAACCTATAAAAGTTCATTGTTCTACTAGGAATGCAGCTATGTCTATGTCTTTATTAAGACCATTAGGAGTCATAGTACCCAGTTTGTGTATCCACTGTGTCTCCCTCCGTCTGAGATGTAGTTCTCTACTTATTCCGTCTGGTGGTTTTTTAATATGTTCAAGTACTGTGCCCCTAAGGTTTATGGGGTCCGAGTTATGTTTTAAACGGAAGTGGTTGGATACGCTATGTTTTTTTAAACCATTCTCTATGTTCCTAATGTGTTCTAACAGTCTAGTTTTATATGGTCTAGTTGTGCGGCCTATATATTGGAGCTTGCATTCGCATTCTATTAGAAACTGTTCAGAAAGTCCACTGACAGTAACAGCTACTTAGATGCCCACAGTAGCCACTATCCAGCTTGGATAAAGAGCATCCCCTATGGACAGTTCCAACAAATTAAAAGTAACTGTTCTAGGGAGGATGACTTCTTAAGAGAATGAGAAATTCTGAGAGGCAAACCTCTCAGCAAAGGCTACAACACTTACAACATACAAAAAGCATTTATTAAAGTCAGAAACATGGATAGAAATATGTTAAAATCAGACAAAAAAGAAGAAAGAAACAAACAAAAGGGAACACCTTTAATGATAACTTACAATGAAGGTGCCAATGCAATTAAAACAATCCTAAATAAACATTGGCACATCCTAAAAAAAAATACTTCTCAGTGCAGTCACTAAAGTAAATCCCAGAATAGTATTTAGAAAAGGTATGAATTTAAGATCTACACTGGCCCCTAGTAAATTAAGAGCATTAAATGAACCCGACAACAGGGCAACCACCAATTGGTTACAAACTAAAACTAGAGGGTTCTTCAAATGTAATAGATTAAATTGCGAATCTTGCAAATATCATTACAATAGAAATAAGCCAACGAAATTTGTTATCTCAACATCCAATCAATACAACTGTGAAATTGAAACAATAACCAACTGTAAAACAGACCATGTGGTCTATCTAATAGAATGCAAGCTCCAATATATAGGCCGCACAACTAGACCATATAAAACTAGACTGTTAGAACACATTAGGAACATAGAGAATGGTTTAAAAAAACATAGCGTATCCAACCACTTCCGTTTAAAACATAACTCGGACCCCATAAACGTTAGGGGCACAGTACTTGAACATATTAAAAAACCACCAGACGGAATAAGTAGAGAACTACATCTCAGACGGAGGGAGACACAGTGGATACACAAACTGGGTACTATGACTCCTAATGGTCTGAATAAAGACATAGACATAGCTGCATTCCTAGTAGAACAATGAACTTTTATAGGTTAATACATTTTATAATAAGAACCTTGAACAAACTGTACTCTCCATCTATATCATACAATGGATACTGTATCATATGCATATATATATGTTTCATGTGTCCCTATAAACATGAGCTACAAATTATGAAATTCTTTTCAAAGAAACATCAAATATAACAGATAGGAAAACCTTTTTTACACTATGTGTTTATGTGATTATCAAGTAACTCTGATAACCTACGTTTTTTATGTACTCATGTACTTATCTATTAACTCCGACAAACCCTTCCAACCATGTGCTTATTGATATCACATGAGTGTATGAAATATGTACTACCAATTATGATATTTGTGTACTAAATTTTTGAAATATTATACAATTCAACATAGACAGATACCCTCTTTTAACTATCTACTTATATGCTTATGTGCTTATTAAGCTACTTGGAAATAACTGTCAGCTTTTCTAATTACATACTTGTGTGTCTATTTAACACCATATGACTGTATTACCAAAGCAGTTTATATATATATATATATATATATATATATATATATATATATATATATATATATATTTTTTTTTTATATATATATATTTTTTTCTATTTCATATATATACATATATATATTTTTTTCTATTTCATATATATATACATATATATTTTTCATCATCTTTATATTTTTCTATGACTCAGTATGATCCCAGATGGAACAAACCACATTTTTGTACATATGTTTATTATTTAGAATATATCTTGGAAATCAGTCTCTTTTTCTCTTTATGTACCTAATGCTTAACATTACATCCTCCAAAAACATCACATGTTCATAGGTACTGAATCGTAACAGATAAGACCCCGGTAGTAATAATCTTTAGCCGGCTTTCATATCTCTGTACTAATTTTAGCCTACTATTAGGGATAGCCCGTCTAACAATACTGCATATCTGCGCATGCGCGTTCCGAACAGTAAGAGACACGTAAAACTACTGAACGTAATGACAGAATAAATAGACTTTATACGTATTCACTCCTCCCCACTATGCCTGTATCTTAAGGACAACACTACGTTATGACACTAGACGTCATACGTTACACGTCAATGCCGTATAATCACATGATTAGCGTCAACCAATTAGACACGGAGGGCGTGCCACCGCCTTTACTGTTTAAATAGACGCTACTCACTCGCATAAAATATCCCTCTGAGGAAGAAGGAAAAAGAAAATCCTTTGAAACGCGTCAGGGTATTTGACTACCCAATCTTAATTATTTTATACAGTATTTGTTTTATCTTGAATTTTTATATTACTTGGTGGAACTTTTTTTCTGGACTTTGGCTTGCTTGAAAGGATAAAATCTGTCCATTACCAATTGAGAACAATATTTGGTGCATCTCAAATAAGAACAACTTGTTATTGTATGTGCTTTTTACATACCTCACACTGTTTGAGGACATAGAATGTGAGTTGATATATCCAAAAACAGAAAAAAAAACAGAAAAAAGAGCGAGTCGGGGCCACAGGCTTAAGAGTTTAAAAGGGTAAATTTATTGCCATAAAATTAAAATAGTAAATTCACAGCACTAGACATAACAGGTCAGATCTGAGACAGCAGCGGTCTCAGATCTGACCTGTTATGTCTAGTGCTGTGAATTTACTATTTTAATTTTATGGCAATAAATTTACCCTTTTAAACTCTTAAGCCTGTGGCCCGGACTCGCCCTTTTTTCTGTTTTTGGATGTGGATTACATGCAGACTTGCAGAGGTCTGCTGGCGGTTAGCGGGGAGCTCCACAAGTGGATGCTGTGTTTAGAAAGGAGCCGAGTGTACTGGTCACACCTGGTTGTGACGAAGGATTGTAGGAGGGCCCAGACAAGGAGGACAGACCGAGACCGGGAGACTATGCAGCGATTGCAAACACCGGAGGACTAAGGTACTGTGCCTACTTTAATGTGATTTGTGCCATTCTGGAACTTGAATACTGCCCTCGCATATCAATTGGATCTGCAGTTTAGCTTGAGCGCTATATTGGGACTTTCTTTTGTTTTATGCTGAGTTGATATATGCTTGCTTTTATTTTGTGTTTGTAATAAAAACTGTATTACACTATATATGTCCTTTTGTTTCCTTGGGTAAAAGCGGTGCATAAGGAAGTGTATACCTAAACTACACACTCCAAGAGGCGACAAGCACCCTAATACACAAAACTTGGAAGACTACCACAGGAGGAATCACACTCCCATATACTCCAAGAGGTGGATGATACTACAAGGACGACACGCTGGAATCCAGAACTGATTTACCACCAGGCATACCCTCCAGTGCGGCAACTTACCTCATATGATTGAGGTAAATTCTGGTAAGGGTATTTCTCCTGTTAAGTGTAGTCAGTCCACGGGTCATCCATTACTTATGGGATATTAACTCCTCCCCAACAGGAAGTGCAAGAGGATCACCCAAGCAGAGCTGCTATATAGCTCCTCCCCTCTACGTCATACCCAGTCATTCTCTTGCACCCAACTAATAGATAGGATGTGTGAGAGGACTGTGGTTATTAAACTTAGTTTTTATATCTTCAATCAAAAGTTTATTTTAAACGGCACCGGAGTGTGTTGTTTTTTCTCAGGCAGCATTTGAAGAAGAATCTACCTGAGTTTTGTGTATGATCTTAGCGGACGTAACTAAGATCCATTTGCTGTTCTCGGCCATTCTGAGGAGTGAGGTAACTTCAGAACAGGGGACAGCGGGCAGGTTCACCTGCAAAGAGGTATGTTGCAGTATATTATTTTCTAAGGAATGGAATTGACTGAGAAAATACTGCTAATACCGATATAATGTAAGTACAGCCTTAAATGCAGTAGTAGCAACTGGTATCAGGCTGATATGTATGTTTACACTTAAGTATTTCTGGGGAATGGCACTTCACTGGGAAAATACTGTATGCATATAACTTTTAGCCTAACTTGCAGTGTGAGCGACTAGCAGCAGGCTTTTTAATGACATTTCATAAATTAGATTTTAAACGTTTGCTGGCATGTTAAATCGTTTAATTATCTGAGGTACTTGGTGAAAAATTGTTTTGGGCGTTATTTTCCACATGGCTGTCGTTTGTTTTGAATTAAAACAGTTTACTGAGCTTCCCTCACTGTTGTATTGTGAGTGGGAGGGGCCTATTTTGGCGCTTTTACTACGCATTAGAAATTCAGTCACAGTCTGCCTTCTTCTCCCTGCATGATCCAGGACGTCTCTACAGAGCTCAGGGGTCTTCAAAACTAGTTTTGAGGGAGGTAATCACTCACAGCAGACCTGTGAGACTGTGCTTTGACTGTGATAAAAACGCTTATATTTTCAATTGTTATCCGTTTTTCTGATATTAAGGGTTAATCATCCATTGCTAATGAGTGCAATCCTTTGCTAAATTTATGCATTTACTGTGAAAATTTGGTTTCTATAACTAATCCGGTTCATTGTTATTCAACTGTGACAGTTTTTGTGTGCTTCTTAAAGGCACAGTAACGTTTTTTATATTGCTTGCAAATTTATTTGAAAAGTATTTTCCAAGCTTGCTAGTCTAATTGCTAGTTTGTTTTAACATGTCTGACATAGAGGAATCTCTTTGTGCAATATGTTCAAAAGCCAATGTGGAGCCCGATAGAAATTTGTTTACTAATTGCATTGATGCTACTTTAAATAAAAGTCAATCTGTACATTTTAAGAAAATTTCACCAGACAACGAGGGGAAAGTTATGCCGACTAACTCTCCTCACGTGTCAGTACCTGCATCTCCCGCTCAGGAGGTGCGTGATATTGCGACGCCAAGTACATCAGGGCGGCCATTACAAATCACTTTACAAGACATGGCTAATGTTATGACTGAAGTTTTATCTAAATTACCAGAACTTAGAGGTAAACGCGACCACTCTGGGGTGAGAACAGAGTACGCTGATAATGTTAGAGCCATGTCTGATACTGCGTCACAAGTGGCAGAACATGAAGACGGAGAGCTTCATTCTGTGGGTGACGGATCTGATCCAAATAGACTGGACTCAGACATTTCAAATTTTAAATTTAAGCTTGAAAACCTCCGTGTATTATTAGGGGAGGTATTAGCGGCTCTGAATGATTGTAACACGGTTGCAATCCCAGAGAAATTATGTAGGCTGGATAGATACTATGCGGTACCGGCGTGTACTGACGTCTTTCCTATACCTAAGAGACTTACAGAAATTATTACTAAGGAGTGGGATAGGCCAGGTGTGCCCTTTTCCCCCCCCTCCTATATTTAGAAAAATGTTTCCAATAGACTCCACCACACGGGACTTATGGCAGACGGTCCCTAAGGTGGAAGGAGCAGTTTCTACTCTGGCTAAGCGTACCACTATCCCGGTGGAGGATAGCTGTGCCTTTTCAGACCCAATGGACAAAAAATTAGAGGGTTACCTTAAGAAAATGTTTACTCAACAAGGTTTTATATTACAACCTCTCGCATGCATTGCGCCTGTCACGGCTGCGGCGGCATTTTGGTTTGAGTCTCTAGAGGAGACCATTAGCTCAGTTCCATTGGATGAAATCATAGACAAGCTTAGAGTCCTTAAGCTAGCTAATTCATTTATTTCTGATGCCGTAGTACATTTAACTAAGCTTACGGCTAAGAATTCCGGTTTCGCCATCCAGGCGCGCAGAGCGCTGTGGCTAAAATCCTGGTCAGCCGATGTGACTTCTAAATCTAAATTGCTTAACATACCTTTCAAAGGGCAGACATTATTTGGGCCCGGTTTGAAAGAAATTATCGCTGACATTACTGGAGGTAAGGGACATGCCCTGCCTCAAGACAGAGCCAAACCAAGGGCTAGACAGTCTAATTTTCGTGCCTTTCGTAACTTCAAGGCAGGAGCAGCATCAACTTCCTCCGCTACAAAACAGGAAGGAACTGTTGCTTATTACAGACAGGGCTGGAAACCTAACCAGACCTGGAACAAGGGCAAGCAGGCCAGAAAACCTGCTGCCGCCCCTAAGACAGCATGAAGTGAGGGCCCCCGATCCGGCAACGGATCTAGTAGGGGGCAGACTTTCTCTCTTCGCCCAGGCTTGGGCAAGAGATGTCCAGGATCCCTGGGCGTTAGAGATCATATCCCAGGGATATCTTCTGGACTTCAAAGCTTCTCCTCCCAAAGGGAGATTTCATCTTTCAAGGTTGTCAACAAACCAGACAAAGAAAGAGGCGTTTCTACGCTGTGTTCAAGATCTTTTGTTAATGGGAGTGATCCACCCGGTTCCGCGGTCGGAACACGGACAAGGGTTTTACTCAAATCTGTTTGTGGCTCCCAAGAAAGAGGGAACCTTCAGACCAATCTTGGATTTAAAGATCCTAAACAAATTCCTAAGAGTTCCATCGTTCAAAATGGAAACTATTCGGACAATCTTACCCATGATCCAAAAGGGTCAGTACATGACCACAGTGGATCTAAAGGATGCGTACCTTCACATACCGATTCACAGGGATCATTACCGGTACCTAAGGTTTGCCTTCCTAGACAGGCATTATCAGTTTGTAGCTCTTCCCTTCGGGTTAGCTACGGCTCCAAGAATCTTTACAAAGGTCCTGGGCTCTCTTCTGGCGGTACTAAGACCGCGAGGAATAGCGGTAGCTCCGTACCTAGACGACATTCTGATACAAGCGTCAAATTTCCAAACTGCCAAGTCTCATACAGAGTTAGTTCTGGCATTTCTAAGGTCGCATGGGTGGAAGGTGAACGTAGAAAAGAGTTCTCTATTGCCACTCACAAGAGTTCCCTTCTTGGGGACTCTTATAGATTCTGTAGAAATGAAAATTTACCTGACAGAGGACAGGTTAACAAAACTTCTAAATGCTTGCCGTGTCCTTCATTCCATTCAACACCCGTCAGTGGCTCAATGCATGGAGGTAATCGGCTTAATGGTAGCGGCAATGGACATAGTACCTTTTGCACGCCTGCATCTCAGACCGCTGCAATTGTGCATGCTAAGGCAGTGGAATGGGGATTACTCAGATTTGTCCCCTATGCTGAATCTGGATCAAGAGACCAGAGATTCTCTTCTATGGTGGCTTTCTCGGCCACATCTGTCCAGGGGGATGCCCTTCAGCAGGCCAGACTGGACAATTGTAACAGACGCCAGCCTACTAGGTTGGGGCGCTGTCTGGAATTCCCTGAAGGCTCAGGGATCATGGACTCAGGAGGAGAGTCTCCTTCCAATAAACATTCTGGAATTGAGAGCAGTTCTCAATGCCCTTCTGGCTTGGCCTCAGTTAGCAACTCTGAGGTTTATCAGGTTTCAGTCGGACAACATCACGACTGTGGCTTACATCAACCATCAGGTGGGGACAAGGAGTTCCCTAGCGATGATGGAAGTATCAAAGATAATTCGCTGGGTAGAGTCTCACTCTTGCCACCTGTCAGCGATCCACATCCCAGGCGTGGAGAACTGGGAGGCGGATTTCCTAAGTCGCCAGACTTTTCATCCGGGGGAGTGGGAACTTCATCCGGAGGTCTTTGCCCAAATACTTCGACGTTGGGGCAAACCAGATATGGATCTCATGGCGTCTTGCCAGAACGCCAAGCTTCCTTGTTACGGGTCCAGGGACCCGGGAGCGGTCCTGATAGATGCTTTGACAGCACCTTGGACCTTCAAGATGGCTTATGTGTTTCCACCCTTCCAGATGCTTCCTCGATTGATTGCCAGGATCAAATAGGAGAAAGCATCGGTGATTCTAATAGCGCCTGCGTGGCCACGCAGGACCTGGTATGCAGATCTAGTGGACATGTCATCCTGTCCACCTTGGTCTCTGCCTCTGAGACAGGACCTTCTAATTCAGGGTCCTTTCAAACATCAAAATCTAATTTCTCTGAAGCTGACTGCATGGAAATTGAACGCTTAATTTTATCAAAGCGTGGATTTTCGGAGTCAGTAATTGATACCTTAATACAGGCTAGGAAACCTGTTACCAGGAAAATTTACCATAAAATATGGCGTAAATATTTACACTGGTGCGAATCCAAGAGTTACTCATGGAGTAAGGTTAGGATTCCTAGGATATTGTCTTTTCTACAAGAAGGTTTAGAAAAGGGTTTATCTGCTAGTTCGTTAAAGGGACAGATCTCAGCTCTGTCCATCCTTTTACACAAACGTCTGTCAGAAGTTCCAGACGTTCAGGCTTTTTGTCAGGCTTTGGCCAGGATTAAGCCTGTGTTTAAGACTGTTGCTCCACCATGGAGCTTAAACTTACTTCTTAACGTTTTACAGGGTGTTCCGTTTGAACCCCTTCATTCCATTGATATCAAGCTGTTATCTTGGAAAGTTCTGTTTCTAATGGCTATTTCCTCGGCTCGTAGAGTCTCTGAGTTATCGGCTTTACATTGTGATTCTCCTTATCTGATTTTTCATTCAGACAAGGTAGTTCTGCGTACTAAACCTGGGTTCTTACCTAAGGTAGTCACTAACAAGAATATCAATCAAGAGATTGTTGTTCCATCATTGTGCCCTAACCCTTCTTCAAAGATGGAACGACTTCTGCACAATCTAGACGTAGTCCGTGCCTTGAAATTTTATTTACAGGCAACTAAAGATTTTCGCCAAACATCTTCCCTGTTTGTAGTTTATTCTGGTCAGAGGAGAGGTCAAAAAGCATCTGCTACCTCTCTCTCTTTTTGGCTTCGTAGCATAATACGTTTAGCCTATGAGACTGCTGGACAGCAGCCTCCTGAAAGAATTACAGCTCATTCTACGAGAGCTGTGGCTTCCACGTGGGCCTTTAAGAATGAGGCCTCTGTTGAACAGATTTGCAAGGCTGCAACTTGGTCTTCTCTTCATACTTTTTCCAAATTTTACAAATTTGACACTTTTGCTTCTTCTGAGGCTGTTTTTGGGAGAAAGGTTCTTCAGGCAGTGGTTCCTTCTGTGTAAAGATCCTGCCTTTCCCTCCCGTCGTCCGTGTACTTCTAGCTTTGGTATTGGTATCCCATAAGTAATGGATGACCCGTGGACTGACTACACTTAACAGGAGAAAACATAATTTATGCTTACCTGATAAATTCTTTTCTCCTGTAGTGTAGTCAGTCCACGGCCCGCCCTGTTTTTTATGGCAGGTCTAAAATTTAAATTAAATTCCAGTCACCACTGCACCCTATAGTTTCTCCTTTCTCGTTTGGTTTCGGTCGAATGACTGGGTATGACGTAGAGGGGAGGAGCTATATAGCAGCTCTGCTTGGGTGATCCTCTTGCACTTCCTGTTGGGGAGGAGTTAATATCCCATAAGTAATGGATGACCCGTGGACTGACTACACTACAGGAGAAAGGAATTTATCAGGTAAGCATAAATTATGTTTTTACTACACTCAACACAAAGAGGATCTTCACTGAAATTAAGTATATTTTGGAAACTCTCTGACATCCATATAACTGATAGTGTATATTTACACATACTGCATACTACTCTGTTTTTTATCAGGACTTAAGGGCGCTGTTAACCCCTTGAATATTTATATATATATCTATCTCTAAAGAAAAGTTTCTCGGGCGGTATTATGAAGTAACCGGGGGGAAGCCATATAATCCTTTGTAATATTATAAAAATGTTCTGATTTCCAAAGCACAAATTTATTGCTTAATTTAACATAAACGTGTATAATTGATGCAATTAACAGTGAAAAATGTTAATATTAATTTTAGCTCATTTGCTTTAATTGCAGCTGGGTGGTCGGTAAAAACAGCCTGGGGGTGTGCCTATTGAAAAGAGCGCTGTTTTTTTATATATTTATCTCAAAAGCTAGTCTTTAAGTTAGTCCAATAAAAAAGATAGAGAGAAGCGCACTCTCAGGAACAAACACCAGCGCAATGATTTGTTCTATAGCGATTTACCACCAGGGTGCAGCTTCTTTTAGCCCAGTAATGCTTTTCACAGAGATCTATATTGATACTTAGATATAGAATGAGATTAGAAAGGAATTTTCCTATTTAAGGGGAAACTGAACCCAAATGTTTTCCTTTCATGATTCATATAGAGCAGCAATTTTATGCAACTTTACTCCTATTATCAAATGGTGTTCATTCTCTTGGTATCTTTTTTTGAAATGCAAGAATATAAGTTTAGATGCCAGCTCATTTTTTGGTGAACAACCTGGGTTGTTCTTGCTGATTGGTGGATAAATTCATCCAAAAAAAAGTGCTGTCCAGAGTCCTAAAGCAAAAAAAAGGCTAGATGCCTTCTTTTTCAAATAAAGATAGAAAGAGAACGAATAAAAATTCATAACCGGTAGTATATTACAAAGTTGCTTAAAATTACATGCTCTATCTGAATCACACAAAAAAAATTTGGGTTCAGTGTCCCTTTAAATAAGTTTATTAAATTATTAACTAAGCTCAATTAGCGCTAAACCAACTTAAAGGGACATTGTACATTTTGGTTTATCTTTGCATAAATGTTTTTGTTAATGCTCCATTTATATAGCCCATCTGGGGGTGTTTTGTATAGTTTTGCTGATTTTCCGACTCTTAAAGGGACAGTCTACACCAGAATTTTTTTTGTTTAAAATGCTAGAAAATCCTTTTATTTCCCTTTCCCCAGTTTTCAGTTATATGAAAATTGGTGTATACTGCCCCTTTAAGGTAAGAGAAGAGGGCAGGCTGCTTCAATCATTGTTTAACTGCACAAGTGCAAACTACAAATCCTGCATCATCTAGGGTGCGCTCTTCCCATAATAAGCATAATAGCATCATTCAGTGTAAACCGTTCCCTAATAAGAATACAATCCCACATAGGAATGATAAATGTCCCAGAGTAAGGCAGAATAGTGTCACATGCAGTAAGGTGTCATTAAGTATCCTCTAAATCTTTAGCAAATAGATTCCAGATTACACCGAGGCAGCTACTTGGAGAGAAGTATTTTTTGTTGGGCCAGGGAGGGGGGTACATGGTATGTTATTGTGCTTTATATGGTTAGTAGGCGTATAGGTATCATTCCTCCTCTTACCTGTTTTAGTCATTTTGGATTAGATTGGCTGATCGAGGAAGGATATTACTTTATATGGGTTTGTGGATTGTCTATGTATTGCTTTTTATATGGGTTTGTATAGTAGTATGGGCTGTCTTGTGAGAGCATTATCACAATAGGGGCTCTAGAGGCAGAGTTTCAGGCATAACTTACACAGTCAGATGTTTACTTTGTATGAGCCAAATGAAAAAGCTATTGTTTATTATGCATATCCCCATTTTATTCCTTTTAATTACACTAGCATATGTGGTGTTTCACAATATAAACTTCAATGATAGATATGCAGGATAATGTTCCTGGTGACCAGGACGTTTAGTCAGCTGGGAGACTGAGGTTCTAGATGCCCTATAGATTTACTCGTTTAATATTAGTGGAATTGCGCTTTGTGGCGCTTTGTGTTACTGTATTAGTGTTTCGTTAGCAAGGATCATTTCTTTCATGTAATTAACAAGAGTCCATGAGCTAGTGACGTATGGGATATACATTCCTACCAGGAGGGGCAAAGTTTCCCAAACCTTAAAATGCCTATAAATACACCCCTCACCACACCCACAAATCAGTTTTACAAACTTTGCCTCCAAGGGAGGTGGTGAAGTAAGTTTGTGCTAGATTCTACGTTGATATGCGCTCCGCAGCAAGTTGGAGCCCGGTTTTCCTCTCGGCGTGCAGTGAATGTCAGAGGGATGTGAAGAGAGTATTGCCTATTGAATGCAGTGATCTCCTTCTACGGGGTCTATTTCATAAGGTTCTCTGTTATCGGTCGTAGAGATTCATCTCTTACCTCCCTTTCTCCAACATAGGTGTGTCCGGTCCACGGCGTCATCCTTACTTGTGGGATATTCTCTTCCCCAACAGGAAATGGCAAAGAGCCCAGCAAAGCTGGTCACATGATCCCTCCTAGGCTCCGCCTACCCCAGTCATTCTCTTTGCCGTTGTACAGGCAACATCTCCACGGAGATGGCTTAGAGTTTTTTAGTGTTTAACTGTAGTTTTTATTATTCAATCAAGAGTTTGTTATTTTGAAATAGTGCTGGTATGTACTATTTACTCAGAAACAGAAAAGAGATGAAGATTTCTGTTTGTATGAGGAAAATGATTTTAGCAACCGTCACTAAAATCCATGGCTGTTCCACACAGGACTGTTGAGAGCAATTAACTTCAGTTGGGGGAACAGTGAGCAGTCTCTTGCTGCTTGAGGTATGACACATTCTAACAAGACGATGTAATGCTGGAAGCTGTCATTTTCCCTATGGGATCCGGTAAGCCATGTTTATTACGATCGTAAATAAGGGCTTCACAAGGGCTTATTAAGACTGTAGACTTTTTCTGGGCTAAATCGATTCATTATTAACACATATTTAGCCTTGAGGAATCATTTTATTTGGGTATTTTGATATAATAATATCGGCAGGCACTGTTTTAGACACCTTATTCTTTAGGGGCTTTCCCAAAGCATAGGCAGAGCCTCATTTTCGCGCCGGTGTTGCGCACTTGTTTTTGAGAGGCATGGCATGCAGTCGCATGTGAGAGGAGCTCTGATACTTAGAAAAGACTTTCTGAAGGCGTCATTTGGTATCGTATTCCCCTTTGGGCTTGGTGGGGTCTCAGCAAAGCAGATACCAGGGACTGTAAAGGGGTTAAAGTTCAAAACGGCTCCGGTTCCGTTATTTTAAGGGTTAAAGCTTCCAAATTTGGTGTGCAATACTTTTAAGGCTTTAAGACACTGTGGTGAAAATTTGGTGAATTTTGAACAATTCCTTCATGTTTTTTCGCAATTGCAGTAATAAAGTGTGTTCAGTTTAAAATTTAAAGTGACAGTAACGGTTTTATTTTAAAACGTTTTTTGTACTTTGTTATCAAGTTTATGCCTGTTTAACATGTCTGAACTACCAGATAGACTGTGTTCTGAATGTGGGGAAGCCAGAATTCCTATTCATTTAAATAAATGTGATTTATGTGACAATGACAATGATGCCCAAGATGATTCCTCAAGTGAGGGGAGTAAGCATGGTACTGCATCATTCCCTCCTTCGTCTACACGAGTCTTGCCCACTCAGGAGGCCCCTAGTACATCTAGCGCGCCAATACTCCTTACTATGCAACAATTAACGGCTGTAATGGATAATTCTGTCAAAAACATTTTAGCCAAAATGAACACTTATCAGCGTAAGCGCGACTGCTCTGTTTTAGATACTGAAGAGCATGACGACGCTGATAATGTTTCTGAAGGGCCCCTAACCCAGTCTGATGGGGCCAGGGAGGTTTTGTCTGAGGGAGAAATTACTGATTCAGGGAACATTTCTCAACAAGCTGAACCTGATGTGATTACATTTAAATTTAAGTTGGAACATCTCCGCATTCTGCTTAAGGAGGTATTATCCACTCTGGATGATTGTGACAAGTTGGTCATCCCAGAGAAACTATGTAAAATGGACAAGTTCCTAGAGGTGCCGGGGCTCCCAGAAGCTTTTCCTATACCCAAGCGGGTGGCGGACATTGTTAATAAAGAATGGGAAAGGCCCGGTATTCCTTTCGTCCCTCCCCCCATATTTAAAAAATTGTTTCCTATGGTCGACCCCAGAAAGGACTTATGGCAGACAGTCCCCAAGGTCGAGGGAGCGGTTTCCACTTTAAACAAACGCACCACTATACCCATAGAGGATAGTTGTGCTTTCAAAGATCCTATGGATAAAAAATTAGAAGGTTTGCTTAAAAAGATGTTTGTTCAGCAGGGTTACCTTCTACAACCAATTTCATGCGTTGTCCCTGTCGCTACAGCCGCATGTTTCTGGTTCGATGAGCTGATAAAGGCGGTCGATAGTGATTCTCCTCCTTATGAGGAGATTATGGACAGAATCAATGCTCTCAAATTGGCTAATTCTTTTACCCTAGACGCCACTTTGCAATTGGCTAGGTTAGCGGCTAAGAATTCTGGGTTTGCTATTGTGGCGCGCAGAGCGCTTTGGTTGAAATCTTGGTCGGCTGATGCGTCTTCCAAGAACAAGCTACTTAACATTCCTTTCAAGGGGAAAACGCTGTTTGGCCCTGACTTGAAAGAGATTATCTCTGATATCACTGGGGGTAAGGGCCACGCCCTTCCTCAGGATCGGCCTTTCAAGGCAAAAAATAAACTAGCTTATGTGTTCCCGCCGTTTCCTCTCATCCCCAGGCTGGTAGCCAGGATCAATCAGGAGAGGGCGTCGGTGATCTTGATAGCTCCTGCGTGGCCACGCAGGACTTGGTATGCAGATCTGGTGAATATGTCATCGGCTCCACCTTGGAAGCTACCTTTGAGACGAGACCTTCTTGTTCAGGGTCCGTTCGAACATCCGAACCTGGTTTCACTCCAGCTGACTGCTTGGAGATTGAACGCTTGATCTTATCGAAGCGAGGGTTCTCAGATTCTGTTATCGATACTCTTGTTCAGGCCAGAAAGCCTGTAACTAGAAAGATTTACCACAAAATTTGGAAAAAATATATCTGTTGGTGTGAATCTAAAGGATTCCCTTGGGACAAGGTTAAGATTCCTAAGATTCTATCCTTCCTTCAAGAAGGATTGGAAAAAGGATTATCTGCAAGTTCCCTGAAGGGACAGATTTCTGCCTTGTCTGTGTTACTTCACAAAAAGCTGGCAGCTGTGCCAGATGTTCAAGCCTTTGTTCAGGCTCTGGTTAGAATTAAGCCTGTTTACAAACCTTTGACTCCTCCTTGGAGTCTCAATTTAGTTCTTTCAGTTCTTCAGGGGGTTCCGTTTGAACCCTTACATTCCGTTGATATTAAGTTATTATCTTGGAAAGTTTTGTTTTTAGTTGCAATTTCTTCTGCTAGAAGAGTTTCAGAATTATCTGCTCTGCAGTGTTCTCCTCCTTATCTGGTGTTCCATGCAGATAAGGTGGTTTTACGTACTAAACCTGGTTTTCTTCCAAAAGTTGTTTCTAACAAAAACATTAACCAGGAGATTATCGTACCTTCTCTGTGTCCGAAACCAGTTTCAAAGAAGGAACGTTTGTTGCACAATTTGGATGTTGTTCGCGCTCTAAAATTCTATTTAGATGCTACAAAGGATTTTAGACAAACATCTTCCTTGTTTGTTGTTTATTCCGGTAAAAGGAGAGGTCAAAAAGCAACTTCTACCTCTCTCTCTTTTTGGATTAAAAGCATCATCAGATTGGCTTACGAGACTGCCGGACGGCAGCCTCCCGTAAGAATCACAGCTCATTCCACTAGGGCTGTGGCTTCCACATGGGCCTTCAAGAACGAGGCTTCTGTTGATCAGATATGTAGGGCAGCGACTTGGTCTTCACTGCACACTTTTACCAAATTTTACAAGTTTGATACTTTTGCTTCTTCTGAGGCTATTTTTGGGAGAAAGGTTTTGCAAACCGTGGTGCCTTCCATTTAGGTGACCTGATTTGCTCCCTCCCTTCATCCGTGTCCTAAAGCTTTGGTATTGGTTCCCACAAGTAAGGATGACGCCGTGGACCGGACACACCTATGTTGGAGAAAACAGAATTTATGTTTACCTGATAAATTACTTTCTCCAACGGTGTGTCCGGTCCACGGCCCGCCCTGGTTTTTTTAATCAGGTCTGATGATTTATTTTCTTTAACTACAGTCACCACGGTACCATATGGTTTCTCCTATGCAAATATTCCTCCTTAACGTCGGTCGAATGACTGGGGTAGGCGGAGCCTAGGAGGGATCATGTGACCAGCTTTGCTGGGCTCTTTGCCATTTCCTGTTGGGGAAGAGAATATCCCACAAGTAAGGATGACGCCGTGGACCGGACACACCGTTGGAGAAAGTAATTTATCAGGTAAACATAAATTCTGTTTTTCAGATCGACGATATACTCTTATATTTACCATTTCCTCTACTGATTCTCGTTTCAGTACTGGTTTGGCTTTCTACAAACATGTAGATGAGTGTCCTGGGGTAAGTAAGTCTTATTTTCTGTGACACTCTAAGCTATGGTTGGGCACTTTATTTATAAAGTTCTAAATATATGTATTCAAACATTTATTTGCCTTGACTCAAAATGTTCAACTTTCCTTATTTTCAGACAGTCAGTTTCATATTTGGGATTATGCATTGAATTATCATATTTTTTCTTACCTCAAAAATTTGACTTTTTTCCCTGTGGGCTGTTAGGCTCGCGGGGGCTGAAAATGCTTCATTTTATTGCGTCATTCTTGGCGCGGACTTTTTTGGCGCAAAAATTCTTTTCCGTTTCCGGCGTCATACGTGTCGCCGGAAGTTGCGTCATTTTTTGACGTTATTTTGCGCCAAAAATGTCGGCGTTCCGGATGTGGCGTCATTTTTGGCGCCAAAAGCATTTAGGCGCCAAATAATGTGGGCGTCTTATTTGGCGCTAAAAAATATGGGCGTCGCTTTTGTCTCCACATTATTTCAGTCTCATTTTTCATTTGCTTCTGGTTGCTAGAAGCTTGATGTTTGGCATTTTTTCCCATTCCTGAAACTGTCTTATAAGGAATTTGATCTATTTTGCTTTATATGTTGTTTTTTCTCTTACATATTGCAAGATGTCTCACGTTGCATCTGAGCCAGAAGATACTACAGGAAAACCACTGCCTGCTGGATCTACCAAAGCTAAGTGTATCTGCTGTAAACTTTTGGTAGCTATTCCTCCAGCTGTTGTTTGTAATAATTGTCATGACAAACTTGTTAAAGCAGATAATATTTCCTTTAGTGATGTACCATTGCCTGTTGCAGTTCCCTCAACATCTAAGGTGCAGAATGTTCCTGATAACATAAGAGATTTTGTTTCTGAATCCATAAAGAAGGCTTTGTCTGTTATTTCTCCTTCTAGTAAACGTAAAAAGTCTTTTAAATCTTCTCTCTCTACAGATGAATTTTTAAATGAACACCATCATTCTGATTCTTTGGACTCTTCTGGTTCAGAGGATTCTATCTCAGAGATTGATGCTGATAAATCTTCATATTTATTTAAGATGGAATTTATTCGCTCTTTACTTAAAGAAGTACTAATTGCTTTAGAAATAGAGGATTCTAGTCCTCTTGATACTAATTCTATACGTTTGGATAAGGTTTTTAAAGCTCCTGCGGTTATTCCAGAAGTCTTTCCTGTTCCTAATGCTATTTCTGCTGTAATTTCCAAGGAATGGGATAAATTGGGTAATTCATTTACTCCTTCTAAACGTTTTAAGCAATTATATCCTGTTCCGCCTGACAGGTTAGAATTTTGGGACAAAATCCCTAAAGTTGATGGGGCTATTTCTACCCTTGCTAAACGTACTACCATTCCTACGTCAGATGGTACCTCGTTTAAGGATCCTTTAGATAGAAAAATTGAATCTTTTCTAAGAAAAGCTTATCTATGTTCAGGTAATCTTCTTAGACCTGCTATATCATTGGCTGATGTTGCTGCAGCTTCAACTTTTTGGTTGGAAACTCTAGCGCAACAAGTAACAAATCGTGATTCTCATGATATTATTATTCTTCTCCAGCATGCTAATAATTTCATCTGTGATGCCATTTTTGATATTATTAGAGTTGATGTTAGGTTTATGTCTCTGGCTATCTTAGCCAGAAGAGCTTTATGGCTTAAGACCTGGAATGCTGATATGGCTTCTAAATCAACTCTACTTTCCATTTCTTTCCAGGGAAACAAATTATTTGGTTCTCAGTTGGATTCTATTATTTCAACTGTTACTGGTGGGAAAGGAACTTTTTTACCACAGGATAAAAAGTCTAAAGGTAAAAACAGGGCTAACAATCGTTTTCGTTCCTTTCGTTTCAACAAAGAACAAAAGCCTGATCCTTCGTCCTCAGGAGCAGTTTCAGTTTGGAAACCATCTCCAGTCTGGAATAAATCCAAGCCTGCTAGAAAGGCAAAGCCTGCTTCTAAGTTCACATGAAGGTACGGCCCTCATTCCAGTTCAGCTGGTAGGGGGCAGGTTACGTTTTTTCAAAGAAATTTGGATCAATTCTGTTCACAATCTTTGGATTCAGAACATTGTTTCAGAAGGGTACAGAATTGGTTTCAAGATGAGACCTCCTGCAAAGAGATTTTTTCTTTCCCATGTCCCAGTAAATCCAGTGAAAGCTCAAGCATTTCTGAATTGTGTTTCAGATCTAGAGTTGGCTGGAGTAATTATGCCAGTTCCAGTTCCGGAACAGGGGATGGGGTTTTATTCAAATCTCTTCATTGTACCAAAGAAGGAGAATTCCTTCAGACCAGTTCTGGATCTAAAATTATTGAATCGTTATGTAAGGATACCAACGTTCAAGATGGTAACTGTAAGGACTATATTGCCTTTTGTTCAGCAAGGGAATTATATGTCCACAATAGATTTACAGGATGCATATCTGCATATTCCGATTCATCCAGATCATTATCAGTTCCTGAGATTCTCTTTTCTAGACAAGCATTACCAATTTGTGGCTCTACCGTTTGGCCTTGCTACAGCTCCAAGAATTTTCACAAAGATTCTCGGTGCCCTTCTGTCTGTAATCAGAGAACAGGGTATTGTGGTATTTCCTTATTTGGACGATATCTTGGTACTTGCTCAGTCTTTACATTTAGCAGAGTCTCATACGAATCGACTTGTGTTGTTTCTTCAAGATCATGGTTGGAGGATCAATTTACCAAAAAGTTCTTTGATTCCTCAAACAAGGGTAACCTTTCTGGGTTTTCAGATAGATTCAGTGTCCATGACTCTGTCTTTAACAGACAAGAGACGTCTAAAATTGATTACAGCTTGTCGAAACCTTCAGTCTCAATCATTCCCTTCGGTAGCCTTATGCATGGAAATTCTAGGTCTTATGACTGCTGCATCGGACGCGATCCCCTTTGCTCGTTTTCACATGCGACCTCTTCAGCTCTGTATGCTGAACCAATGGTGCAGGGATTACACGAAGATATATCAATTAATATCTTTAAAACCGATTGTTCGACACTCTCTAACGTGGTGGACAGATCACCTTCGTTTAATTCAGGGGGCTTCTTTTGTTCTTCCGACCTGGACTGTAATTTCAACAGATGCAAGTCTCACAGGTTGGGGAGCTGTGTGGGGATCTCTGACGGCACAAGGAGTTTGGGAATCTCAGGAGGTGAGATTACCGATCAATATCTTGGAA
Source organism: Bombina bombina (assembly GCF_027579735.1). Classification (NCBI taxonomy): domain Eukaryota; kingdom Metazoa; phylum Chordata; class Amphibia; order Anura; family Bombinatoridae; genus Bombina; species Bombina bombina. The sequence continues at coordinate 1,390,150,942 of NC_069500.1, forward strand.
CTCCGTGCAGTTTTCAGAGCTCTTCAGTTTTGGCCTCTTCTGAAGAGAGAATCGTTCATTTGTTTTCAGACAGACAATGTCACAACTGTGGCATACATCAATCATCAAGGAGGGACTCACAGTCCTCTGGCTATGAAAGAAGTATCTCGAATTTTGGTTTGGGCGGAATCCAGCTCCTGTCTAATCTCTGCGGTTCATATCCCAGGTGTAGACAATTGGGAAGCGGATTATCTCAGTCGCCAAACGTTGCATCCGGGCGAATGGTCTCTTCACCTAGAGGTATTTCTTCAGATTGTTCAAATGTGGGGGCTCCCAGAGATAGATCTGATGGCCTCTCATCTAAACAAGAAACTTCCCAGGTATCTGTCCAGATCCCGGGATCCTCAGGCGGAGGCAGTGGATGCATTATCACTTCCTTGGAAGTATCATCCTGCCTATATCTTTCCGCCTCTAGTTCTTCTTCCAAGAGTAATCTCCAAGATTCTGAGGGAATGCTCGTTTGTTCTGCTAATAGCTCCGGCATGGCCTCACAGGTTTTGGTATGCGGATCTTGTCCGGATGGCATCTTGCCAACCATGGACTCTTCCGTTAAGACCAGACCTTCTGTCACAAGGTCCTTTTTTCCATCCGGATCTGAAATCCTTAAATTTAAAGGTATGGAGATTGAACGCTTGATTCTTGGTCAAAGAGGTTTCTCTGACTCCGTGATTAATACTATGTTACAGGCTCGTAAATCTGTATCTCGAGAGATATATTATAGAGTCTGGAAGACTTATATTTTTTGGTGTCTTTCTCATCATTTTTCTTGGCATTCTTTTAGAATACCGAGAATTTTACAGTTTCTTCAGGATGGTTTAGATAAGGGTTTGTCCGCAAGTTCTTTGAAAGGACAAATCTCCGCTCTTTCTGTTCTTTTTCACAGAAAGATTGCTATTCTTCCTGATATTCATTGTTTTGTACAAGCTTTGGTTCGTATAAAACCTGTCATTAAGTCAATTTCTCCTCCTTGGAGTTTGAATTTGGTTCTGGGAGCTCTTCAAGCTCCTCCGTTTGAACCTATGCATTCATTGGACATTAAATTACTTTCTTGGAAAGTTTTGTTCCTTTTGGCCATCTCTTCTGCTAGAAGAGTTTCTGAATTATCTGCTCTTTCTTGTGAGTCTCCTTTTCTGATTTTTCATCAGGATAAGGCGGTGTTGCGAACTTCTTTTGAATTTTTACCTAAAGTTGTGAATTCCAACAACATTAGTAGAGAAATTGTGGTTCCTTCATTATGTCCTAATCCTAAGAATTCTAAGGAGAAATCGTTGCATTCTTTGGATGTTGTTAGAGCTTTGAAATATTATGTTGAAGCTACGAAATCTTTCCGTAAGACTTCTAGTCTATTTGTTATCTTTTCCGGTTCTAGGAAAGGCCAGAAAGCTTCTGCCATTTCTTTGGCATCTTGGTTGAAATCTTTAATTCATCTTGCCTATGTTGAGTCAGGTAAAATTCCGCCTCAGAGAATTACAGCTCATTCTACTAGGTCAGTATCTACTTCCTGGGCGTTTAGGAATGAAGCTTCGGTTGACCAGATCTGCAAAGCAGCAACTTGGTCCTCTTTGCATACTTTTACTAAATTCTACCATTTTGATGTATTTTCTTCTTCTGAAGCAGTTTTTGGTAGAAAAGTTCTTCAGGCAGCGGTTTCAGTTTGAATCTTCTGCTTATGTTTTTTGTTAAACTTTATTTTGGGTGTGGATTATTTTCAGCAGGAATTGGCTGTCTTTATTTTGTCCCTCCCTCTCTAGTGACTCTTGTGTGGAAAGATCCACATCTTGGGTAGTCATTATCCCATACGTCACTAGCTCATGGACTCTTGTTAATTACATGAAAGAAAACATAATTTATGTAAGAACTTACCTGATAAATTCATTTCTTTCATATTAACAAGAGTCCATGAGGCCCACCCTTTTTTGTGGTGGTTATGATTTTTTTGTATAAAGCACAATTATTCCAATTCCTTATTTTATATGCTTCGCACTTTTTTTCTTATCACCCCACTTCTTGGCTATTCGTTAAACTGATTTGTGGGTGTGGTGAGGGGTGTATTTATAGGCATTTTAAGGTTTGGGAAACTTTGCCCCTCCTGGTAGGAATGTATATCCCATACGTCACTAGCTCATGGACTCTTGTTAATATGAAAGAAATGAATTTATCAGGTAAGTTCTTACATAAATTATGTTTTTGTTCTGGGGGACAGAAAAACCAGTATAAAATAAAATAAAAACATAAAAGAATACAGAATAATGCAGCTTTATTTTCTTAAATATCTTCTCATTTGTGTTTAATGTTCATTTTTACAGATGTGGTGTTCTACAAACCAGCCTGGTGAAATTCACATAGGCAGGATCATCCACTTACACCTTATAGGGCAGCTGAATGCGTTGACCCTTTCGTGTCGGGTCTAAATGGTCTACATCAGAACATTCCGATGTAAACAAACTGAAATCACGCGATTGTGCATACAATCGCAAGATTCTAATGATGGGATCGGGTCAGGGGGCGTCCCTATGATGCTAGACACGACCTCCATGCCGCGATCCCAATCTGTAAGCGACGTCTTCAGACAGTTTTTTTTTGTTTACTTCTCAATATGCACAAAAAATTTAGTTTTTTCCACTATGCAGAATTAGTTAATGTAAAGTTTTTAATGCTTAAATTCCAGGTTTTTAAAAATACTCTTAAAAACAGGGGCACTTTCATTCATTAAACTTTACATTGAAGCTTCTTTTTTTTACAATACTTACCCTTTCTTTATGGAAAGCAGACCAGCGATCCTGCGCCTTCAGCTCCTGCTGTAGTTAGCAGATCGATGACAAATCCAACTTCCTCCAATTGTTGCGTGGCCTCACGAGCTGGACGCCAAAGGGGGAACACAACGATTGGAGGAAGCCGGATTCGTACTGCGGGTATAGGATCGCCAGTCTGCTTTCCATAAAGAAAGGGTAAGTATTTTAAAAAAGAAGCTTCAATGTAAAGTTTAATGAATTAAACTGTTTTTCTAAGAGTATTTTTAAAAACCAGGCACTTATTCTTTAAACTTTACCTTCACTTTAAACCTTGTATAGGGCGTTGCATTTTAAACTGAATATTACTTTTTAAAGGGGATTTTTGTCCAATGCACAGACTACTATGATGGATGGAATCCCCAGCAGCATTAGTCTGAATAAAGCTTCACAGATTTGAAGGTTCAGCCTCCTTGTCTGCAGTCCTGTCACTTTTTGCTTATTTACATTTTTGAGCTTAAACTTGCTTATTTTACAGGTTTAAAAGCTACTACGTCAGCTAGAGAAAATGTCACTGCAAGCAAGGCTGTTCTGCAGCAGCATTTTGATGTCATTGTTTATATGTCAGAATACATAGTGTAATTATTATATATCTGTCCCTGCTGGTAAGAGAATCCAGAAGTGACTGACTTGTGCATAAAGCTATCCTGAGTTTGTATTCTGCACTTGGCCAGATTTGACAGCCCTTCTTATTCTAATCTGCTTATGAAGTCTGTTTCTATGTACGTTTGATTATACCAATCATGTCTTCATACCCATCAAGTTGTGGGCAGGGGAACTGCCTCTCCCCAACATTTTCCAAAGCTAGATGCCACATACTGAATATCCAGTCCCCTTATGGCGATTTACAAATGTCAGGCCTTCCCCAGAGCCTAGTCAAGACATTTAGCAACTTTAAAAGTGAAATGTCACTTGTGCTAAATTACCCCTTGGCAGAATAGAAAATCTATTTAGAAAACAGAGTTTATTTAAGCTCACAGAACTAAGTGAAACTGTATTTTACCCACTTGCATTTCTGAGCAGTCTGCAATACAATTAAAAGTAGGTTTATGTATAGATCATGCATTTTATAAATGTTTTACTATGATGAATTTTTAAACACAGTATTTCTTGTGATTAACTGTGCAGTTCAGAATCACATACTAAATCATCTGGGTCATGTCCAAGTACTGCAATCAGTGATTTGCATTTTAGTACCATTATGGCTATTTCTTACACCAAACATGCACAAGTTAATCTGACGGGTTGAAATATGTATATTCTATACTGGTAAACCTCAGGCCGTTTTAACTTGACACTCAATACACTTAGTAAAGCCAACTAGAACCTGTGGGCTATTCTGCTCTACAAGTAATTCATGAAAACTAATATATACATTATAGGAACTGCATTAGTTCAGAGTCTTTTAAATCCAATTCAGTGTTAAAGGGACAAAGTAAAACAAATCTATTCCATTTTACTTTGTTTCAAATTAGCTTAATTCTATTTGTATCCTTTGTTGCAGAATAAGCTTAGGAGTAGCAATGCACTACTTGGAAGCTAGCTGAAGACATTGACCAATGACAGGGTTATGTTTAGCTACCAATCACCAGTTAGCTCCCAGTAGCCTATTCCTGCTTCTGATCCCTACCTAGGTATGCTGTCAATATATCTAGAGAATAAAGTAAATTTGGTAGTGAGCGTAAATTGGAAAGTGGCTTAAAACTGCTCTGTCTAAATCATGAACTAATTATTACTTTACTGTACCTTTATGCAGATTGTGTGTGGGCTAAACAAATCATTGTTCTGTATTAGATTATATAAATCGTTTGGCTACTGGTAAATTTAAACGTAGGAGCCAGTCAGAATGTTTAGGAGCAAGCCACATGCTTTATTACACTAGGGGTTTGTGTGTACATACATATGTATCACGTGCTTTATTACACTAGGGGTTTGTGTGTACATACATATGTATCACGTGCTTTATTACACTAGGGGTTTGTGTGTACATACATATGTATCACGTGCTTTATTACACTAGGGGTTTGTGTGTACATACATATGTATCACGTGCTTTATTACACTAGGGGTTTGTGTGTACATACATATGTATCACGTGCTTTATTACACTAGGGGTTTGTGTGTACATACATATGTATCACGTGCTTTATTACACTAGGGGTTTGTGTGTACATACATATGTATCACGTGCTTTATTACACTAGGGGTTTGTATGTACATACATATGTATCACATGCTTTATTACACTGGGGGTTTGTGTGTACATACATATGTATCACATGCTTTATTACACTGGGGGTTTGTGTGTACATACATATGTAGCCACGTGCTTTATTACACTAGGGGTTTGTGTGTACATACATATGTAGCCACGTGCTTTATTACACTAGGGGTTTGTGTGTACATACATATGTAGCCACGTGCTTTATTACACTAGGGGTTTGTGTGTACATACATTTATAGCCACATGCTTTATTACACTTGGTGTGTGTGTACATACATATGTAGCCACATGCTTTATTACACTAGGAGTTTGTGTGTACATACATATGTAGCCACGTGCTTTATTACACTAGGGGTTTGTGTGTACATACATATGTATCACGTGCCTTATTACACTAGGGGTTTGTGTGTACATACATATGTAGCCACATTCTTTATTAAACTAGGGATTTGTGTGTACATACATATGTAGCCACGTGCTTTATTAAACTAGGGGTTTGTGTGTACATACATATGTAGCCACATGCTTTATTACACTAGGGGTTTGTGTGTACATACATATGTATCACGTGCTTTATTACACTAGGGGTTTGTGTGTACATACATATGTATCACGTGCTTTATTACACTAGGGGTTTGTGTGTACATACATATGTAGTCACATGCTTTATTACACTAGGGGTTTGTGTGTACATACATATGTAGCCACGTGCTTTATTACACTAGGAGTTTGTGTGTACATACATATGTAGCCACATGCTTTATTACACTAGGGGTTTGTGTGTACATACATATGTAGCCACGTGCCTTATTACACTAGGGGTTTGTGTGTACATACATATGTAGCCACGTGCTTTATTACACTAGGGGTTTGTGTGTACATACATATGTAGCCACGTGCTTTATTACACTAGGGGTTTGTGTGTACATACATATGTAGCCACGTGCTTTATTACACTAGGGGTTTGTGTGTACATACATATGTATCACGTGCTTTATTACACTAGGGGTTTGTGTGTACATACATATGTATCACGTGCTTTATTACACTAGGGGTTTGTGTGTACATACATATGTAGTCACATGCTTTATTACACTAGGGGTTTGTGTGTACATACATATGTAGCCACGTGCTTTATTACACTAGGAGTTTGTGTGTACATACATATGTAGCCACGTGCTTTATTACACTAGGGGTTTGTGTGTACATACATATGTAGCCACGTGCCTTATTACACTAGGGGTTTGTGTGTACATACATATGTAGCCACGTGCTTTATTACACTAGGGGTTTGTGTGTACATACATATGTAGCCACATGCTTTATTACACTAGGGGTTTGTGTGTACATACATATGTATCACGTGCCTTATTACACTAGGGGTTTGTGTGTACATACATATGTAGCCACATGCTTTATTACACTAGGGGTTTGTGTGTACATACATATGTATCACGTGCTTTATTACACTAGGAGTTTGTGTGTACATACATATGTATCACGTGCTTTATTACACTAGGAGTTTGTGTGTACATACATATGTAGCCACATGCTTTATTACACTAGGGGTTTGTGTGTACATACATATGTATCACATGCTTTATTACACTAGGGGTTTGTGTGTACATACATATGTATCACGTGCTTTATTACACTAGGGGTTTGTGTGTACATACATATGTATCACGTGCTTTATTACACTAGGGGTTTGTGTGTACATACATATGTAGCCACGTGCTTTATTACACTAGGAGTTTGTGTGTACATACATATGTAGCCACGTGCTTTATTACACTAGGGGTTTGTGTGTACATACATATGTAGCCAGGTGCCTTATTACACTAGGGGTTTGTGTGTACATACATATGTAGCCACGTGCTTTATTACACTAGGGGTTTGTGTGTACATACATATGTAGCCACATGCTTTATTAAACTAGGGGTTTGTGTGTACATACATATGTATCACGTGCCTTATTACACTAGGGGTTTGTGTGTACATACATATGTAGCCACATGCTTTATTACACTAGGGGTTTGTGTGTACATACATATGTATCACGTGCTTTTTTACACTAGGAGTTTGTGTGTACATACATATGTAGCCACATGCTTTATTGCACTAGGGGTTTGTGTGTACATACATATGTATCATGTGCTTTATTACACTAGGGGTTTGTGTGTACATACATATGTATCACATGCTTTATTACACTAGGGGTTTGTGTGTACATACATATGTATCATGTGCTTTATTACACTAGGGGTTTGTGTGTACATACATATGTATCACGTGCTTTATTACACTAGGGGTTTGTGTGTACATACATATGTATCACGTGCTTTATTACACTAGGGGTTTGTGTGTACATACATATGTATCACATGCTTTATTACACTAGGGGTTTGTGTGTACATACATATGTATCACGTGCTTTATTACACTAGGAGTTTGTGTGTACATACATATGTAGCCACGTGCTTTATTACACTAGGGGTTTGTGTGTACATACATATGTATCACATGCTTTATTACACTAGGGGTTTGTGTGTACATACATATGTATCACGTGCTTTATTACACTAGGAGTTTGTGTGTACATACATATGTAGCCACGTGCTTTATTACACTAGGGGTTTGTGTGTACATACATATGTATCACATGCTTTATTACACTAGGAGTTTGTGTGTACATACATATGTAGCCACATGCTTTATTACACTAGGTATTTGTGTGTACATACATATGTAGTCACATGCTTTATTACACTAGGTATTTGTGTGTACATACATATGTATCACGTGCTTTATTACACTAGGGGTTTGTGTGTACATACATATGTAGCCACGTGCCTTATTACACTAGGGGTTTGTGTGTACATACATATGTAGTCACATGCTTTATTACACTAGGTATTTGTGTGTACATACATATGTATCACATGCTTTATTACACTAGGGGTTTGTGTGTACATACTTATGTAGCCACGTGCCTTATTACACTAGGTGTTTGTGTGTACATACATATGTAGTCACATGCTTTATTACACTAGGGGTTTGTGTGTACATACATATGTATCACATGCTTTATTACACTAGGGGTTTGTGTGTACATACATATGTATCACGTGCTTTATTACACTAGGGGTTTGTGTGTACATACATATGTATCACGTGCTTTATTACACTAGGGGTTTGTGTGTACATACATATGTATCACGTGCTTTATTACACTAGGGGTTTGTGTGTACATACATATGTATCACATGCTTTATTACACTAGGGGTTTGTGTGTACGTACATATGTATCACATGCTTTATTACACTAGGGGTTTGTGTGTACATACATATGTATCAGGTGCTTTATTACACTAGGGGTTTGTGTGTACATACATATGTATCACGTGCTTTATTACACTAGGAGTTTGTTTGTACATACTTATGTAGCCACGTGCTTTATTACACTAGGGGTTTGTGTGTACATACATATGTAGCCTCATGCTTTATTACACTAGGGGTTTGTGTGTACATACTTATGTAGCCACGTGCTTTATTACACTAGGGGTTTGTGTGTACATACTTATGTAGCCACGTGCTTTATTACACTAGGGGTTTGTGTGTACATGCATATGTAGCCTCATGCTTTATTACACTAGGGGTTTGTGTGTACATACTTATGTAGCCACGTGCTTTATTACACTAGGGGTTTGTGTGTACATACATATGTAGCCTCATGCTTTATTACACTAGGGGTTTGTGTGTACATACATATGTATCACGTGCTTTATTACACTAGGGGTTTGTGTGTACATACTTATGTAGCCTCATGCTTTATTACACTAGGAGTTTGTGTGTACATACTTATGTAGCCACGTGCTTTATTACACTAGAGGTTTGTGTGTACATACATATGTATCACATGCTTTATTACACTAGGGGTTTGTGTGTACATACATATGTATCACATGCTTTATTACACTAGGGGTTTGTGTGTACATACATATGTATCACGTGCTTTATTACACTAGGGGTTTGTGTGTACATACATATGTATCACATGCTTTATTACACTAGGGGTTTGTGTGTACATACATATGTATCACATGCTTTATTACACTAGGGGTTTGTGTGTACATACATATGTAGTCACATGCTTTATTACACTAGGGGTTTGTGTGTACATACATATGTAGCCACGTGCCTTAATACACTAGGGGTTTGTGTGTACATACATATGTATCACGTGCTTTATTACACTAGGGGTTTGTGTGTACATACATATGTATCACGTGCTTTATTACACTAGGGGTTTGTGTGTACATACATATGTATCACATGCTTTATTACACTAGGGGGTTGTGTGTACATACATATGTAGCCACGTGCCTTATTACACTAGGGGTTTGTGTGTACATACATATGTATCACGTGCTTTATTACACTAGGGGTTTGTGTGTACATACATATGTATCACATGCTTTATTACACTAGGGGTTTGTGTGTACATACATATGTAGCCACGTGCCTTATTACACTAGGGGTTTGTGTGTACATACATATGTATCACGTGCTTTATTACACTAGGAGTTTGTGTGTACATACATATGTAGCCACATGCTTTATTACACTAGGGGTTTGTGTGTACATACATATGTAGCCACGTGCCTTATTACACTAGGGGTTTGTGTGTACATACATATGTATCACGTGCTTTATTACACTAGGAGTTTGTGTGTACATACATATGTAGCCACATGCTTTATTACACTAGGGGTTTGTGTGTACATACATATGTATCATGTGCTTTATTACACTAGGGGTTTGTGTGTACATACTTATGTAGTCACATGCTTTATTACACTAGGGGTTTGTGTGTACATACATATGTATCACGTGCTTTATTACACTAGGGGTTTGTGTGTACATACATATGTAGCCACGTGCTTTATTACACTAGGGGTTTGTGTGTACATACATATGTAGCCACATGCTTTATTACACTAGGGGTTTGTGTGTACATACATATGTAGCCACATGCTTTATTACACTAGGGGTTTGTGTGTACATACATATGTATCACGTGCTTTATTACACTAGGAGTTTGTGTGTACATACTTATGTAGTCACATGCTTTATTACACTAGGGGTTTGTGTGTACATACATATGTATCACATGCTTTATTACACTAGGGGTTTGTGTGTACATACATATGTATCACGTGCTTTATTACACTAGGGGTTTGTGTGTACATACATATGTATCACGTGCTTTATTACACTAGGGGTTTGTGTGTACATACATATGTATCACATGCTTTATTACACTAGGGGTTTGTGTGTACATACATATGTATCACGTGCTTTATTACACTAGGGGTTTGTGTGTACATACATATGTATCACATGCTTTATTACACTAGGGGTTTGTGTGTACGTACATATGTATCACATGCTTTATTACACTAGGGGTTTGTGTGTACATACATATGTATCACGTGCTTTATTACACTAGGGGTTTGTGTGTACATACGTATGTATCACGTGCTTTATTACACTAGGGGTTTGTGTGTACGTACATATGTATCACGTGCTTTATTACACTAGGGGTTTGTGTGTACATACGTATGTATCACGTGCTTTATTACACTAGGGGTTTGTGTGTACATACATATGTATCACATGCTTTATTACACTAGGGATTTGTGTGTACATACTTATGTAGCCACATGCTTTATTACACTAGGGGTTTGTCTGTACGTACATAGAGGTTTCTCTGATTCAGTGATTAATATGTACAGGCTCGTAAATCTGTTTCTAGAAGGATTTATTATCGAGTTTGGAAAACTTACATTTCATGGTGTTCCTCTCATAATTTCTCTTGGCATTCTTTTAGAATTCCTAGAATTTTACAGTTTCTTCAGGATGGTTTGGATAAGGTTTTGTCTGCAAATTCCTTGGAAGGACAAATCTCTGCTCTTTCTGTTTTATTCCACAGAAGAATTGCTAAACTTCCTGATATTCACTGTTTTGTACAGGCTTTGGTCCGTATCAAGCCTTTCATCAAATCAATCTCTCCTCCTTGGAGTCTTAATTTGGTTTTGAAGGCTTTACAGGCTCCTCCATTTGAGCCTATGCATGCTTTGGACATTAAACTACTTTCTTGGAAAGTGTTGTTCCTTTTGGCCATCTCTTCTGCTAGAAGACTTTCGGAATTATCTGCTCTCTTGTGATTCTCCTTTTCTGATTTTTCATCAGGATAAGGCAGTTTTCCAGACTTCATTTAAATTCTTACCTAAGGTTGTGAATTCTAACAACATTAATAGAGAAATTGTTGTCCCTTCTTTGTGTCCTAATTCTAAGAATTCTTTGGAGAGATCTTTACATTCTTTGGATGTGGTGAGAGCGCTGAAATATTATGTTGAAGCTACTAAAGATTTCAGGAAGACTTCTAGTCTTTTTGTTATCTTTTCTGGTTCCAGGAAAGGTCAGAAGGCTTCTGTCATTTCTTTGGCATCATGGTTAAAGCTTTTGATTCATCAAGCTTATTTGTAGTCGGGTAAGCCCAGCCTCAGAGAATTACAGCTCATTCTACTAGAATGAAGCTTCAGTTGATCAGATTTGCAAAGCAGCAACTTGGTCTGATTTGCATACATTTACTCAATTCTACCATTTTGATGTATTTGCTTCTTCGGAAGCAGTTTTTGGTAGAAAAGTTTTTCAGGCAGCTGTTTCAGTTTGATTCTTCTGCTTATGATTTAAGTTTTTCCTTTTATTTATAAGAATAAACTTATATTTGGGTTGTGGATAAAAAAAATTCAGCCAATTGGCTGCTTTTATTTTTATCCCTCCCTCTCTAGTGACTCTAGTGGGTATTGCTATCCCATACGTCACTAGCTCATGGACTCTTGCCAATTACATGAAAGAAAACATAATTTATATAAGAACTTACCTGATAAATTCATTTCTTTTTTGTATAAAGCACAATTATTTCCAAATTCCATTGTTGATGCTTTTTACTCCTTTCTTATCACCCCACTACTTGGCTATTCCTTAAACTGAATTGTGGGTGTGGTGAGGGGTGTATTTATAGGCATTTTGAGGTTTAGAAACTTTGCCCCTCCTGGTAGGATTGTATATCCCATACGTCACTAGCTCATGGACTCTTGCTAATATGAAAGAAATTAATTTATCAGGTAATTTCTTACATAAATTATGTTTTTCTAACTTTGACCCCCAAAATCTATTACACATCTACAACCACCAAAAAACACCCATGCTATAAATAGGTTCTACATTTTGTCATGAGTTTAGAAATACCCAATGTTTACATGTTCTTTGCTTCTTTTTTTTTTTTTTTTTTTTTTTTTGCATGTTATACGGCAATAAGTACAAGTAGCACTTTGCGATTTCCAAACCTTTTTTTATTATTTAGCGATAGTTACATTGCAACACTGATATCTGTCAGGAATCCCTGAATAACCCTTCATATGTATATATATATTTTTGTTTAGTAGACAACCCAAAGTATTGATCTAGGCCCTTTTTGGTATATTTCATGCCACCATTTCACCGCCAAATGCGATCAAATAAAAATAGTTAACTTTTCCCAAACTTTAGCTTTCTTACTGAATATATTTACAAACAACTTGTGCAATTATAGCACAAATGGTTGTATATGCTTCTCTGGGATTCCCTTTGTTCAGAAATAGCAGACATATATGGCTTTGGCATTACTTTTTGGTAATTAGGCCGCTAAATTCCGCTGCGCACCACACTTGTATTATGCCCAGCAGTGAAGGGGTTAATTAGGGAGCTTGTAGGGTTAATTTTAGCTTTAGTGTAGTAGAGAACCCAAAGTATTGATCTAGGCCCATTTTGATATATTTCATGCTACCATTTCACCGCCAAATGCAATCAAATAAAAAAAAATATTGTTAACTTTTTCACAATTTTAGGTTTCTCACTGAAATTATTTACAAACAGCTTGTGCAATTATGGCACAAATGGTTGTAAATGCTTCTCTGGGATCCCTTTGATCAGAAATAGCAGACATATATGGCTTTGGCATTGCTTTTTGGTAATTAGAAGACGCTAAATGGCGCTGTGCACCACACTTGTATGATGCCCAGCAGTTAAGGGGTTAATTAGGTAGCTTGTATGGTTAATTTTAGCTTTAGTGTAGAGATCAGCCTCCTACCTGACACATCGCACCCCCTGATCCCTCCCTGACCCCCTCAAACAGCTCTTCCCTCCCCCACCTCACAATTGTCACCGCCATCTTCAGTATTGGCAGAAAGTCTGCCAGTATAAAAATATTTTTTTTTAAATTATTTTTTATATTTTATCTTTAGTGTAAGATCCCCCATTACCCCCCAACCTCCCTGATCCCTCCCCCCTTCGACCTATTGGCTGCCATCTTAGGTACTGGCAGCTGTTTGCCAGTACCCATTTACTACAAAATGTGCCCCCTGCCTCCTCGCGCGCTCCAGGAATCAGAGGGGACAGGATCCGGATATACACCAACTAAGGGCCGGCCACCCGCCTCTGTGCTATGGCGCCCACCAACCAACGATCGGCACCGTCGATGGCCGATGCAGAGAGGGCGACAGTGTCTCTCTCTCTGCATCGGATGCCTAAAAAATGTTATTGCAGGATACCTCAATATTGAGGCATCACTGAAATAACATGAGAGCGGCTGGAAGCGTTCACGATCGCTTCCAGCACTTGAAAACCCTGAGGACATACAGGGTACATCCTTTGTCATTAAGTGACAGTTTTTGTAAGACGTACTCTGTACGTCCTTGGTCCTTAAAGGGATACTGAACCCAATTTTTTTATTTCGTGATTCAGATAGAGCATTACATTTTAAGCAATGTTCTAATTTACACCTATTATCAAATTTTCTTCATTTTCTTGGTATCTTTATTTGAAATGCCAGAATGTAAGTTTAGATGCTGGACCATTTTTGGTGAACAACCTGGGTTGTTCTTGCTGATTGGTGGATACGTTCATCCACCAATAAAAAAGAGCTGTCCAGAGTTCTGAACCTCAAAAAAAGCTTAGATGCCTTCTTTTTCAAATAAAGATAGCAAAAGAACGAAGAAAAATTGATAATAGGAGTAAATTAGAAAGTTGCTTAAAATTGCATGCTCTATCTGAATCACAAAAGAAAAAATTTGGGTTCAGTGTCCCTTTAAGGGGTTTAAGGGACACTAAACCCAACATTTTTCTTTTATGAATCAGGTAGAGAATACAATCTTAAATATTCCAATTTACTCCTATTATCTAATTTGCTTCATTCTTTAGATATTTTAGCAAAGGATATCGAGAGTGAATCAAATTAGATAATAGAAGTAAGTTAGAAAATTGATTACAATTGCATGTTCTTTCTAAATAATGAAAGAAAAAAAAATGGGTTTAATGTCCCTTAAAACCTTTTATTGGGAGTTCAATTTAGATTTTTATGCCCCTTTAATAAACACAAGATTCATCTCTTTTTCTACACTAAAGTTAAAATTTAACCTGAATTGTGAGAGCATGACATTTTACACAGCTCTCCCATTTACCTTTATTATCAGTGTTGCTTCGATCTCTTGGTGTCTCTTGTTAAATAGTAACCCTAGGTGTGTTCAGGAGTGTGCATGTTTAGCCATCTTTCCTGCTTCTGTTGTGGGTTATGATTATGTTGGTGGAAGATGAGATGCAGTGTGTGCCGGTGTTCTGTATTATTCGCCGACTTCGTTACACAAAGACAGTTGTGTACGCATGCGCTCTACAGAACACAAAAACAATAACATTGCAAATTACACTAAAGAGCACTCATGCGCTCACTGCCGCAGTCTGCAAATATTACAGAAGTGGTATATCCACAATTTTGGCAGTAGCTGTGGGCATACAAATAATATAGTCTAACATTTAAAGGATTTGTACAATTTTTATAATATAGTTAAAACACTCTGGGGACATCTAAATACCACTGGCAAAAAATGGCTTCATAGTCACTATTATTGTATGGATTTGTTTGAGTAAATGAGTGAACATTTAAAAAATATATATATATAAATAATTACAAACATACCCTTTCAGGATGATAGTGACTATGAAGCCTTTTTTGCCAGTGGTATTTAAATGTCCATAGTGTTTGTAACTATTTATACTATGAAAATCGTACAAATCCTTTTAATTATGTTGACTATGAATCCTTTTTTTTTTTACCACTATTATTTGTATGCCCCCAGCTAGTGCCAAAATTGTGGAGGTACCACTTCTGTAATGTTTGCTGACTGCGGCAGTGAGCGCATTGCAATTTTATTATCGTATTCTGTAGAGCGCATGCGTGCACAACTGTCTTTGCAAGTATTTTGTAGGCGTGGCCGGAAGTAGGGAAACTAAGTCGGAGAATAATACAGAACACCGGATTTACAAAAGTGCTCCTTTTAATACTTTTATTGGGTTCCTGGTTGGCGGCTGGACATAAGCAGACATTATTTTAGTAACTCAAGTGTCTGCAGCTATACATGCACAGAGCAATACTTAATTTATCTGCAATATGGTCAGGTCAAGGGGAGTGGTAAATAGGGGACAGAATGAATAAAAAATAAACACTACAAAGTGACCTACAACCTCAGCTCTTAATATGAAGTGTTGTAGCAACCTTTTGACCCGAATCCCTCTATTTTGTGTGACACATGATTTTCTTTTCTATTCTATTATACATTAAATTCCTTTTTGTTTTACTTAAGTAGTGTACTGTCTGGTGACACACGTCCTGTATATTTAGTGACAGATGTTATGACCTTAGGGGGAAAAGTCATTACAAGTATCTTCTTGTATGTGTTCACAAGGGTCTTTGTCAGCCAAGAAAGTACATGTTCAGTTCTATTATATGGAATAAAACAAAAACCAAAATGTGCTTTTTCGTATATGAAAAGAAGCCAAATCTTACATTTATTCCGTTTATCCATTTTGGTCACTAGATGTCATTATTGAGGCACAAATACCTGGCATATTTTTGTTCCCAAGTATAATTTGCCATTCATGTGAAGGTTTTTATAAACACGTTTGTATAGTTACCTGGTTAGTTTTTAGAAGGTAGGTTAAAGGTACCTTAAATGTACTGTACGTTAAACTCCCAAAAATCCTGTCATGCATTTGAACTAGTACAGCTTAAATATCTTTATTTTTTAACTTGAGATTGTGAAGGGAATATGAGGAATATCTGCACTTTGAATCAAAATTTTTCATACAAACGCTATTCTCTAGTTATATAACATAAGTGTTAACTACCAGTTGTGAATGCAGTTGTGTAAATATGCACTTAGAGCATCTGTTCATTTTACATTCATCACTCATACTAGATTAAAAAATTTAAAAAAATAAATCAGTCTTTCAGTACATAAATGGGTTTTTTATTCTCAATTTATTAAAGGTAAAGAAAAAAATGTTTCCTGGAGGTCAGTTATGATAACCTTAAAGAGACATTAAACCCAAATGTTTTCTTTCATTATTCAGATAGAACATACACTTTTCAACAACTTTCCAACGTACTTCTGTTATAAAACATGTTTGTTTCCTTCCATAAGGCAGGGAGAGTCCATGACTTCATTCCTTACTGTTGGGAAATACAAAAACCTGGTCACCAGGAGGAGGCAAAGACACCCCAGCCAAAGGCTTAAATATCCTTCCCACTATAGGAGGTGGCAGAGAAGTGGCAGAAGATTTGGATAGTCCTGTAATGGGTATGTTCCCTTCAAAGAAAGGACTGGAGTTTTAAGTAGTCATGTCAACCTCTCAGTGAGAGTATTGATGAAAGTTAGGGTCTGGAGATGTAGGTAAAGTTTTTATGCGAACCCATCCAGACTGCCGACTAACAGCTCCCGGTCAATCAGTGTTGATGAGTTTCACTGCTTGCTGTTACACACTCAAGTCCATGTCAGAGGCATTGTTGCAAGACTGTCACACTTGAGGCTGTGCCTGTTCCACAGTATGGATCCTGGAGGTAAGATCGTTTTTATATATACATTGTTATACAGGGCCACAGTGTGGCTCCTTTATGCTTCGATAGGATCAAGGGTTAATATCTCCTTCAGGGAGATTATTTGAACAGCAAGGGGTTATTTATAACTTCTTTTATGTGAGCGTTTTTTGGGCTCATATACTGTGTGCTTTTGGCTTGGAACAAACAGGTTTCACTTTCGTTTTGGTGTGTTGCACAGCTCATAATAGCTTGGCGCCTTTTTCATAGCAGGGGAAGTCCTTCCCTACGCACAATGTGACTGGGTGCAGTCTTTTTGTTTTACTACGATCTTGCTGCGAACATCACTCCTAGGAGAGCGTTTTCTCTGTTAACTGTCTGGGTCTAGGAGCTGGTGAGTGCCCCAGCCATTGGGATTATAAAGGTGCCTTTTTTTTTAATAAAGTGTTTATTTTTGTCTATCCTTCTGTGAATATATCCTAGCTATGGAGAACTCTGATATTACATTAGAAAGTTCCGCTCCTTCTGTACTGATTAATAATTCCTGTTTATATTGTGAGGAGGCCATGGTTTGCCCGTCTGCTCAATTTTGTTCTATTTGCCTAAGCAATGTTCTAAAGTCTAAGAAGGGAGACAAGCCTGCTAATATTCATAGCGTTATTAGCCCGTCTGAGTCGTCTACCTCTCAGGAATCTGGATCCCGAGAGATTACTACCCTTTCTACCCTACCCGCTCCACATGCAGTTACCCGCAGCACAACTAATGCTCCATCTGGAGGGTTTTTTTCCCCTGCGGACTTTACCGCGCAGTTACAATTGGTGGTGTATGCGGCCCTGAGCCTGACCTAGAGTCATCTAAATATTTGTCGGATTTAGCTATTATGTCCCAGCTATCCAAGGATGAGTTGACCTCTGTAGCTTCAGAGGGTGAACTTTCTGAGTCAGTCTTCAGTTTCTAAACCTCCTTCAGTGGAGGAACCCTCCTTTAGATTTAAAATTGAGCATCTGCGTTTTTTATTAAAGGAGGTTCTGTCTACGCTAGAGCTTCCAGAGGCTACTCTCCCTGAGGAACCTAAGATCCCTAAACCCTAAGACAGGGTTTATGAACACAGGAAGCTCCCTCTGACTTTTTCCTGTGCCAGTTAGGATGGCAAACATTTATTAGTAACGAATGGGAAAGAGTAGGAACTTCTTTTTCTCCCTCGTCTACTTTTAAAAAATTATTCCTGGTCCCTGACTCTAAATTAGACTTATTGGGCTCCATCCCTATAGTGGATGGCGCTTATTCTACGCTGGCTAAGCATACTACTATACCCCTGGAGGATAGTACCTCTTTCAGAGAGCCTATGGATAAGAAAATGGAAACCTTTCTAAAGGAAGATGTTTCAACATACAGGGTTTTTATTTCAACTGGCGGCAGCTGTAACCTCGGTTGCTGGAGCATCTACCTACTGGTGCTACTCTGTCGGAGCTCATTGAGGTGAAGACTCCCCTTGAGGATATTCAGGAGAGAATTAAGGCTCTGAGAATGACACGGATATGCAGATTATTCGCATTTATGCAAAAGCTTCAGGCTTTGCGGTCTAAGCCCGCCAAGCTCTCTGGTTGAAGTCTTGGTCTGCGGATATGACTTCTAAATCCAGACTCCTTTCTCTTCCTTTCAAGGGGAAGATTTTATTCAGTCCAAAACAGCCAAGAACAAATCGGCATGAAGGGTCGACCCCCGATCCGGAAACGGATTGAGTAGGGGGCAGGCTTTCTCTCTTTTCAGGCGCTTGGTTCCAGGAAGTACAGGATCATTGGGTCCTGGAGGTTGTATCTCAAAGATACAGGATAGGATTCAAGTCTCATCCGCCCAGGGGCAGATTCCTACTCTCCAGGCTGTCTACAAGACCAGAAAAGAGGGCTGCCTTCTTAGCTTGCGTACAGGATCTCTCCTCTCTAGGAGTAATTGTCCCGGTACCTACAGCAGAAGTGCCTAAACATGTTTCTGAGTGTTCCCTCTTTCAAGATGAAGACAATTTGGTCAATCCTTCCTCTGGTTCAGGAAGGACAGTTTATGACCACAATAGACCTGAAGGATGCATACCTTCACATCCCGATACACAGGGAACATTTTCAATTCCTTAGGTTTGCTTTTCTGGACCAGCACTTCCAGTTCATATCTCTTCTGTTTGGCCTAGCTACTGTTCCAAGGATATTTTCAAAGGTTCTGGGAGCTCTTCTAGCCGTTCTGGGAGCTCTTCTTCGAGGTATTGCAGTAGCGCCTTACCTGGATGATATCTTGGTACAGGCACCATCTTTTAATCTAGTGGAACAACATTCAGAGTCCCTTCTCAATTTCCCTCAATCACATGAATGAAAGATAAACTTGGAAAAGAGTTCTCTTACTCCAAGTACAAGGGTGAATTTCCTGGGAACTATAATAGACTCCATATCCATGAGAATATTCCTCACAGATCAGAGACGTTGCAAGCTAACTTCTGCATGTCTTGCTCTCCAGGATTCCTTGAGACCCTAAGTGGCTCAGTGTATGGAGGTGATGGGACTCATGATGTATGGACAGCATTCCTTTTTGCCAGATTCCATCTCAGACCCTTACAATTCTGCATGCTGAGACAATGGAACGGCAACCATTCAGATCTGTCAACAGATCATGCTGGACAACCTGTCGAGAGACTCGCTCTCCTGGTGGCTCTGTCAAGATCTGTCCCAAGGCACGTGTTTCTTGAGACTGTCCTGGGAGATTGTGACTATGGACACAAGCCTTTCCGGCTGTGGAGCCATTTGGGGTGCCAACAAGGTCTGTGAACTCAGGAGTCCTCCCTTCCGATCAATATTTTGGAACTCCGGGCAATCTTCAGTGCCTTAAGGGCTTGGCCCCATTCTGGGTTCATCCCAGTTTATCAGATTCCAATCAGACAATATAACCTTGGTTTCCTACATCAACCATCAGGGTGAAACGAGAAGTTCCTTGGTGATGAGAGAAGTATCTCTGATCCTAGAGTTGGCGGAGACTCACAGATGTACGCTGTCAGCGATCCACATTCTGGGTGTGGACAACTGGGAAGCTGACTTCCTAAGCAGGCAATCCTTTCACTCAGGGGAATGTTCTCTCCACCCCGAGGTGTTTGCAGAGATAAGCAGCGAGTGGAGGACGGATTCATATATCTTCTCCCTCCATTACTGCTTCTCCCTTGTGTGGTGGTTTGCATCAAGCAGGAGCCACGCAGTCAGTTGCAGAGAAATTAGATTTGGATGTTGGAAAGGATAGGCTCAAACAGAGCCTGCTGCAAAACACTAAGAACAAGATTGAGGCTCCAAGGTGGAGCCCCAGATCTAAACACAGGTCTGATCCTAGCCAGAGCCTTAAAGGACTGCACATCTGGAAGCTCAGACAATCTTCTGTGCAGTAACACCAACAGGGCCAATATCTGTCCCTTCACGGAACTAGCAGATAAACCCCTCTCCAGTCCATCGTGGAGAAAAGCTAAAATTCTGGCAACCTTATGGCAGGAAAAGCAAATCTCTTCACACCAGTACAAGTACTTCCTCCACACTTTATGGTAGATATGACGAGTAACTAGCTTACAAGCTTGAACCAGAGTGTCGATAACTCTCTCAGAGAACCCTCTCTTGGCTAAGGCTAAGCGTTCAATCTCCACGCAGTCAGCCTCAGAGAATCTAGATTTTGATGAACGAAGGAGATGAGGACATCCCCACCAGATCCGCAAATCACGTCCTTTGCGGCCACGACGGAGCAATCGGAATCACTGATGCTCAGATTAACGCTTGATTTTATAGAAGCAAGGATTCTCTGGTTCAGTTATCAATAATTTGATACAAGCTAGAAAGCCTGTCACTAGAAAAATCTATCATAAGATATGGCGTAAATATCTTTTTGGTGTGAATCCAAGGGTTACTCATGGAGTAAAGTTAGGATTCCTAGTATTTTGTCTTTTCTCCAAGAAGGATTGGAGAAAGGGTTATCAGCAAGTCTCTTAAAGGGACAAATTTCAGCTTTGTCAATTCTGTTTCACAAATGTTTGGCAAATGTATCAGATGTTCAGTCTTTTTGTCAGGCTCTATCTAGAATTAAGCCTGTATTTAGACCTATTACTCCTCCCTGGAGTTTGAATTCAGTTCTTCGAGTTCTGCATAAAAGTATTAAACTTTTATCTTGGAAAGTTCTGTTTTTGGTTGCTATTTCTTCTGCTCAAATGGTTTCTGAGCTTCCAGCATTACAGTGTGATTCGCCTTATCTCCTATTTCATTCTGATAAGGTGGTTTTCTTTCATGTAATTAGCAAGAGTCCATGAGCTAGTGACGTATGGGATATACATTCCTACCAGGAGGGGCAAAGTTTCCCAAACCTCAAAATGCCTATAAATACACCCCTCACGACACCCACAAATCAGTTTTATAAACTTTGCCTCCTATGGAGGTGGTGAAGTAAGTTTGTGCTTAATTCTACGTTGATATGCGCTCCGCAGCAGGTTGGAGCCCGGTTTTCCTCTCAGCGTGCAGTGAATGTCAGAGGGATGTGAGGAGAGTATTGCCTATTTGAATTCAATGATCTCCTTCTACGGGGTCTATTTCATAGGTTCTCTGTTATCGGTCGTAGAGATTCATCTCTTACCTCCCTTTTCAGATCGACGATATACTCTTATATATACCATTACCTCTACTGATTCTCGTTTCAGTACTGGTTTGGCTTTCTACTACATGTAGATGAGTGTCCTGGGGTAAGTAAGTCTTATTTTCTGTGACACTCTAAGCTATGGTTGGGCACTTTTATATAAAGTTCTAAATATATGTATTCAAACATTTATTTGCCTTGACTCAGGATGTTCAACGTTCCTTATTTCAGACAGTCAGTTTCATATTTGGGATAATGCATATGAATAAATCAATTTTTTTCTTACCTTAAAATTTGACTTTTTTCCCTGTGGGCTGTTAGGCTCGCGGGGGCTGAAAATGCTTCATTTTATTGCGTCATTTTTGGCGCAGACTTTTTTGGCGCAAAAAAAAAATTCTGTTTCCGGCGTCATACGTGTCGCCGGAAGTTGCGTCATTTTTTGACGTTTTTTGCGCCAAAAGTGTCGGCGTTCCGGATACGGCGTCATTTTTGGCGCCGAAAGCATTTAGGCGCCAAATAATGTGGGCGTCTTTTTTGGCGCTAAAAAATATGGGCGTCACTATTGTCTCCACATTATTTAAGTCTCATTATTTATTGCTTCTGGTTGCTAGAAGCTTGTTCACTGGCATTTTTTCCCATTCCTGAAACTGTCATTTAAAGAATTTGATCAATTTTGCTTTATATGTTGTTTTTTCTATTACATATTGCAAGATGTCCCAGATTGACACTGAGTCAGAAGATACTTCTGGAAAAACGCTGCCTGGTGCTGGATCTACCAAAGTTAAGTGTATCTGCTGTAAACTTGTGGTATCTATTCCTCCAGCTGTTGTTTGTAATGAATGTCATGACAAACTTGTTAATGCAGATAATATTTCCTTTAGTAATGTTACATTACCTGTTGCTGTTCCATCAACATCTAATACTCAGAGTGTTCCTGTTAACATAAGAGATTTTGTTTCTAAATCCATTAAGAAGGCTATGTCTGTTATTCCTCCTTCTAGTAAACGTAAAAGGTCTTTTAAAACTTCTCATTTTTCAGATGAATTTTTAAATGAACATCATCATTCTGATTCGGATAATGGTTCCTCTGGTTCAGAGGATTCTGCCTCAGAGGTTGATGCTGATAAATCTACATATTTATTCAAAATGGAATTTATTCGTTCTTTACTTAAAGAAGTCTTAATTGCATTAGAAATAGAGGATTCTGGTCCTCTTGATACTAAATCTAAACGTTTAAATAAGGTTTTTAAATCTCCTGTAGTTATTCCAGAAGTTTTTCCTGTCCCTGATGCTATTTCTGAAGTAATCTCCAGGGAATGGAATAATTTGGGTAATTCATTTACTCCTTCTAAACGTTTTAAGCAATTATATCCTGTGCCATCTGACAGATTAGAGTTTTGGGACAAAATCCCTAAAGTTGATGGGGCTGTCTCTACTCTTGCTAAACGTACTTCTATTCCTACGGCAGATAGTACTTCCTTTAAGGATCCTTTAGATAGGAAGATTGAATCCTTTCTAAGAAAAGCTTACTTATGTTCATGTAATCTTCTTAGACCTGCTATATCTTTAGCGGATGTTGCTGCAGCTTCAACTTTTTGGTTAGAAGCTTTAGCGCAACAAGTAACAGATCATAATTCTCATAGCATTGTTAATCTTCTTCAACATGCTAATAATTTTATTTGTGATGCTATCTTTGATATCATTAGGGTTGATGTCAGGTATATGTCTCTAGCTATTTTAGCTAGAAGAGCTTTATGGCTTAAAACTTGGGATGCTGATATGTCTTCTAAGTCAACTTTGCTTTCCCTTTCTTTCCAGGGTAATAAATTATTTGGTTCTCAGTTGGATTCTATTATCTCAACTGTTACTGGAGGGAAAGGAACTTTTTTACCACAGGATAAAAAATCTAAAGGTAAATTTAGATCTAATAATCGTTTTCGTTCCTTTCGTCACAATAAGGAACAAAAGCCTGATCCTTCACCCACAGGAGCAGTATCAGTTTGGAAACCATCTCCAGTCTGGAATAAATCCAAGCCTTTTAGAAAACCAAAGCCAGCTCCCAAGTCCACATGAAGGTGCGGCCCTCATTCCAGCCCAGCTGGTAGGGGGCAGATTACGATTTTTCAAAGAAATTTGGATCAATTCAATTCACAATCTTTGGATTCAAAACATTGTTTCAGAAGGGTACAGAATTGGCTTCAAGATAAGGCCTCCTGCAAAGAGATTTTTTCTTTCCCGTGTCCCAGTAAATCCAGCGAAGGCTCAAGCATTTCTGAAATGTGTTTCAGATCTAGAGTTGGCTGGAGTAATTATGCCAGTTCCAGTTCTGGAACAGGGGCTGGGGTTTTATTCAAATCTCTTCATTGTACCAAAGAAGGAGAATTCCTTCAGACCAGTTCTGGATCTAAAAATATTGAATCGTTATGTAAGGATAACAACATTCAAAATGGTAACTATAAGGACTATCCTGCCTTTTGTTCAGCAAGGGCATTATATGTCCACAATAGATTTACAGGATGCATATCTGCATATTCCGATTCATCCAGATCACTATCAGTTTCTGAGATTCTCTTTCCTAGACAAGCATTACCAGTTTGTGGCTCTGCCGTTTGGCCTAACAACAGCTCCAAGAATTTTTACAAAGGTTCTCGGTGCCCTTCTGTCTGTAATCAGAGAACAGGGTATTGTGGTATTTCCTTATTTGGACGATATCTTGGTACTTGCTCAGTCTTCACATTTAGCAGAATCTCATACGAATCGACTTGTGTTGTTTCTTCAAGATCATGGTTGGAGGATCAATTTACCGAAAAGTTAATTGATTCCTCAGACAAGGGTAACCTTTTTAGGTTCCCAGATAGATTCAGAGTCCATGACTCTGTCTCTGACAGACAAGAGACGTCTAAAATTGATTACATCTTGTCGAAACCTTCAATCACAATCATTCCCTTCGGTAGCCTTATGCATGGAAATTCTAGGTCTTATGACTGCTGCATCGGACGCGATCCCCTTTGCTCGTTTTCACGTGCGCCCTCTTCAGCTCTGTATGCTGAACCAGTGGTGCAGGGATTACACAAAGATATCTCAAGTAATATCTTTAAAACTGATTGTACGACACTCTCTGACGTGGTGGACAGATCACCATCGTTTAGTTCAGGGGGCTTCTTTTGTTCTTCCGACCTGGACTGTAATTTCAACAGATGCAAGTCTGACAGGTTGAGGAGCTGTTTGGGGGTCTCTGACAGCACAAGGGGTTTGGGAATCTCAGGAGGTGAGATTACCAATCAATATTTTGGAACTCCGTGCAATTTTCAGAGGCATACATCAATCATCAAGGAGGGACTCACAGTCCTCTGGCTATGAAAGAAGTATCTCGGATACTGGTATGGGCGGAATCCAGCTCCTGTCTAGTTTCTGCGGTTCATATCCCAGGTATAGACAATTGGGAAGCGGATTATCTCAGTCGCCAAACGTTACATCCGGGCGAATGGTCTCTTCACCCAGAGGTATTTCTTCAGATTGTTCAAATGTGGGGACTTCCAGAAATAGATCTGATGGCTTCTCATCTAAACAAGAAACTTCCCAGGTATCTGTCCAGATCCAGGGATCCTCAAGCGGAAGCAGTGGATGCATTGTCACTTCCTTGGAAGTATCATCCTGCCTATATCTTTCCGCCTCTAGTTCTTCTTCCAAGAGTAATCTCCAAGATTCTGAAGGAATGCTCGTTTGTTCTGCTGGTGGCTCCAGCATGGCCTCACAAGTTTTGGTATGCGGATCTTGTCCGGATGGCCTCTTGCCAACCGTGGACTCTTCCGTTAAGACCAGACCTTCTGTCACAAGGTCCTTTTTTCCATCAGGATCTCAAATCCTTAAATTTAAAGGTATGGAGATTGAACGCTTGATTCTTAGTCAAAGAGGTTTCTCTAACTCTGTGATTAATACTATGTTACAGGCTCGTAAATCTGTATCTAGGAAGATATATTATAGAGTCTGGAAGACTTACATTTCTTGGTGTCTTTCTCATAATTTTTCCTGGCATTCTTTTAGAATTCCGAGAATTTTACAGTTTCTTCAGGATGGTTTGGATAAAGGTTTGTCTGCAAGTTCCTTGAAAGGACAAATCTCTGCTCTTTCTGTTCTTTTTCACAGAAAGATTGCTAATCTTCCTGATATTCATTGTTTTGTACAAGCTTTGGTTCGTATAAAACCTGTTATTAAGTCAATTTCTCCTCCTTGGAGTTTGAATTTGGTTCTGGGGGCTCTTCAAGCTCCTCCGTTTGAACCTATGCATTCATTGGACATTAAATTACTTTCTTGGAAAGTTTTGTTTCTTTTGGCCATCTCTTCTGCTAGAAGAGTTTCTGAATTATCTGCTCTTTCTTGTGAGTCTCCTTTTCTGATTTTTCATCAGGATAAGGCGGTGTTGCGAACTTCTTTTAACCCCTTAATGACAACTGACGTACCAGGTACGTCCTGCAAAAACTAGCAGTTAGTGACAATGGACGTACCTGGTACGTCAGTTGTTTAAGAGAGTGCTGGAAGCGATCGCAATCACTTCCAGCAGCTCTCAGGGTATTGCAGTGATGCCTCGATATGGAGGCATCCTGCAATACCTTTTAACAAGCCTCCGATGCAGAGAGAGCCACTCTGTGGCCCTCTCTGCACCGGTAACAATGGTGCTGTATTCCGGGGGGAAGGGAAGCAAGGAGGCGGCAGCGTGCGGGCGCGCGCGTGTGCACGTATATTAGCCACTGACACCAATGAAGAAAAAAAAAATTTCAAAACATTAACATTAAAAAATATATATATAAAAGGATCTGGGGGGGGGGGGCTGCTACACTACAGAAAAGTTTATAAATATTTTTGGGGGCAAAAGTTTCTAAATATTTTTGGGGGCAAATTGGGTACTGGCAGACAGCTGCCAGTACCCAAAATGGCGGCAATTAAGTAGCAGGGAGGGTTATAGAGCTGTTTGGTGGGGGATCAGGGAGGTTGGGGGCTAAGGCAGGGCTCCATTACAGCAGGATACATTTCTTTCATGTAATTAGCAAGAGTCCATGAGCTAGTGACGTATGGGATATACATTCCTACCAGGAGGGGCAAAGTTTCCCAAACCTCAAAATGCCTATAAATACACCCCTCACCACACCCACAATTCAGTTTTACAAACTTTGCCTCCGATGGAGATGGTGAAGTAAGTTTGTGCTAGATTCTACGTTGATATGCGCTCCGCAGCAAGTTGGAGCCCGGTTTTCCTCTCAGCGTGCAGTGAATGTCAGAGGGATGTGAAGAGAGTATTGCCTATTTGAATGCAGTGATCTCCTTCTACGGGGTCTATTTCATAGGTTCTCTGTTATCGGTCGTAGAGATTCATCTCTTACCTCCCTTTTCAGATCGACGATATACTCTTATATATACCATTACCTCTGCTGATTCTCGTTTCAGTACTGGTTTGGCTTTCTACAAACATGTAGATGAGTGTCCTGGGGTAAGTAAATCTTATTTTCTGTGACACTCTAAGCTATGGTTGGGCACTTTGTTTATAAAGTTCTAAATATATGTATTCAAACATTTATTTGCCTTGACTCAGAATGTTCAACTTTCCTTATTTTTCAGACAGTCAGTTTCATATTTGGGATAATGCATTTGATTTAATCATTTTTTCTTACCTTCATTCAATTTGACTATTTTCCCTGTGGGCTGTTAGGCTCGCGGGGGCTGAAAATGATTCATTTTATTGCGTCATTCTTGGCGCTGACTTTTTTGGCGCAAAAATTATTTTCGTTTCCGGCGTCATACGTGTCGCCGGAAGTTGCGTCATTTTTTGTCGTTATTTTGCGCCAAAAATGTCGGTGTTCCGGATGTGGCGTCATTTTTGGCGCCAAAAAGCATTTAGGCGCCAAATAATGTGGGCGTCTTATTTGGCGCTAAAAAATATGGGCGTCGCTTTTGTCTCCACATTATTTAAGTCTCATTTTTCATTGCTTCTGGTTGCTAGAAGCTTGTTCTTTGGCAGTTTTTCCCATTCCTGAAACTGTCATTTAAGGAATTTGATCAATTTTGCTTTATATGTTGTTGTTTTTTCTCTTACATATTGCAAGATGTCTCACGTTGCATCTGAGTCAGAAGATACTACAGGAAAATCGCTGTCTAGTGCTGGATCTACCAAAGCTAAGTGTATCTGCTGTAAACTTTTGGTAGCTATTCCTCCAGCTGTTGTTTGTATTGATTGTCATGACAAACTTGTTAATGCAGATAATATTTCCTTTAGTAAAGTACCATTGCCTGTTGCAGTTCCTTCAACATCTAAGGTGCAGAATGTTTCTGATGACATAAGAGATTTTGTTTCTGAATCCATAAAGAAGGCTATGTCTGTTATTTCTCCTTCTAGTAAACGTAAAAAATCTTTTAAAACTTCTCTCCCTACAGATGAATTTTTAAATGAACATCATCATTCTGATTCTGATGACTCTTCTGGTTCAGAGGATTCTGTCTCAGAGGTTGATGCTGATAAATCTTCATATTTATTTAAAATGGAATTTATTCGTTCTTTACTTAAAGAAGTTCTAATTGCTTTAGAAATAGAGGATTCTGGTCCTCTTGATACTAATTCTAAACGTTTGGATAAGGTATTTAAATCTCCTGTGGTTATTCCAGAAGTTTTTCCTGTTCCTAATGCTATTTCTGCAGTAATTTCCAAAGAATGGGATAAATTGGGTAATTCATTTACTCCTTCTAAACGTTTTAAGCAATTATATCCTGTGCCGTCTGACAGATTAGAATTTTGGGACAAAATCCCTAAAGTTGATGGGGCTATTTCTACCCTTGCTAAACGTACTACTATTCCTACGTCAGATGGTACTTCGTTTAAGGATCCTTTAGATAGGAAAATTGAATCCTTTCTAAGAAAAGCTTATCTGTGTTCAGGTAATCTTCTTAGACCTGCTATATCTTTGGCTGATGTTGCTGCAGCTTCAACTTTTTGGTTGGAAACCTTAGCGCAACAAGTAACACATCATGATTCTCATGATATTATTATTCTTCTTCAGCATGCTAATAATTTTATCTGTGATGCCATCTTTGATATTATCAGGGTTGATGTCAGGTTTATGTCTAGCTATTTTAGCTAGAAAAGCTTTATGGCTTAAGACTTGGAATGCTGATATGGCTTCTAAATCAACTCTACTTTCCATTTCTTTCCAGGGTAACAAATTATTTGGTTCTCAGTTGGATTCTATTATTTCAACTGTTACTGGTTGGAAAGGAACTTTTTTACCACAGGATAAAAAATCTAAGGGTAAAAACAGAGCTAATAATCGTTTTCGTTCCTTTCGTTTCAACAAAGAACAAAAACCTGATCCTTCATCCTCAGGAGCAGTTTTAGTTTGGAAACCATTTCCAATCTGGAATAAATCCAAGCCAGCCAGAAAGGCAAAGCCTGCTTCTAAGTCCACATGAAGGTGCGGCCCTCATTCCAGCTCAGCTGGTAGGGGGCAGGTTACGTTTTTTCAAAGAAATTTGGATCAATTCTGTTCACAATCTTTGGATTCAGAACATTGTTTCAGAAGGGTACAGAATTGGTTTCAAGATGAGACCTCCTGCAAAGAGATTTTTTCTTTCCCGTGTCCCAGTAAATCCAGTAAAAGCTCAAGCATTTCTGAATTGTGTTTCAGATCTAGAGTTGACTGGAGTAATTATGCCAGTTCCAGTTCAGGAACAGGGGATGGGGTTTTATTCAAATCTCTTCATTGTACCAAAGAAGGAGAATTCCTTCAGACCAGTTCTGGATCTAAAAATATTGAATCGTTATGTAAGGATACCAACGTTCAAGATGGTAACTGTAAGGACTATCTTGCCTTTTGTTCAGCAAGAGAATTATATGTCCACAATAGATTTACAGGATGCATATCTGCATATTCCGATTCATCCGGATCATTATCGGTTCCTGAGATTCTCTTTTCTGGACAAGCATTACCAGTTTGTGGCTCTGCCGTTTGGCCTTGCTACAGCTCCAAGAATTTTTACAAAGGTTCTCGGTGCCCTTCTGTCTGTAATCAGAGAACAGGGTATTGTGGTATTTCCTTATTTGGACGATATCTTGGTACTTGCTCAGTCTTTACATTTAGCAGAATTTCATACGAATCGACTTGTGTTGTTTCTTCAAGATCATGGTTGGAGGATCAATTTACCAAAAAGTTCATTGATTCCTCAGACAAGGGTAACCTTTCTGGGTTTCCAAATAGATTCAGTGTCCATGACTCTGTCTTTAACAGACAAGAGGCGTCTAAAACTGATGGCAGCTTGTCGAAACCTTCAGTCACAATCATTCCCTTCGGTAGCCTTATGCATGGAAATTCTAGGTCTTATGACTGCTGCATCGGACGCGATCCCCTTTGCTCGTTTTCACATGCGACCTCTTCAGCTTTGTATGCTGAATCAATGGTGCAAGGATTACACAAAGATATCTCAATATCTTTAAAACCGATTGTTCGACACTCTCTAACGTGGTGGACAGATCACCATCGTTTAATTCAGGGGGTTTCTTTTGTGCTTCCGACCTGGACTGTAATTTCAACAGATGCAAGTCTCTCAGGTTGGGGAGCTGTGTGGGGATCTCTGACGGAACAAGGAGTTTGGGAATATCAGGAGGTGAGATTACCGATCAATATTTTGGAACTCCGTGCAATTTTCAGAGCTCTTCAGTTTTGGCCTCTTCTGAAGAGAGAATCGTTCATTTGTTTTCAGACAGACAATGTCACAACTGTGGCATACATCAATCATCAAGGAGGAACTCACAGTCCTCTGGCTATGAAAGAAGTATCTCGACTTTTGGTTTGGGCGGAATCCAGCTCCTGTCTAATCTCTGCGGTTCATATCCCAGGTGTAGACAATTGGGAAGCGGATTATCTCAGTCGCCAAACGTTGCATCCGGGCGAATGGTCTCTTCACCCAGAGGTATTTCTTCAGATCGTTCAAATGTGGGAACTTCCAGAAATAGATTTGATGGCGTCCCATCTAAACAAGAAACTTCCCAGGTATCTGTCCATATCCCGGGATCCTCAGGCGGAGGCAGTTGATGCATTATCACTTCCTTGGAAGTATCATCCTGCCTATATCTTTCCGCCTCTAGTTCTTCTTCCAAGAGTAATCTCCAAGATTCTGAAGGAATGCTCGTTTGTTCTGCTGGTAGCTCCGGCATGGCCTCACAGATTTTGGTATGCGGATCTTGTCCGGATGGCCTCTTGCCAACCGTGGACTCTTCCGTTAAGACCAGACCTTCTGTCACAAGGTCCTTTTTTCCATCAGGATCTGAAATCCTTAAATTTAAAGGTATGGAGATTGAACGCTTGATTCTTCGTCAAAGAGGTTTCTCTGACGCTGTGATTAATACTATGTTACAGGCTCGTAAATCTGTATCTAGAGAGATATATATTATAGAGTCTGGAAGACTTATATTTCTTGGTGTATTTCTCATCATTTTTCTTGGCATTCTTTTAGAATTCCGAGAATTTTACAGTTCTTCAGGATGGTTTAGATAAAGGTTTGTCCGCAAGTTCCTTGAAAGGACAAATCTCTGCTCTTTCTGTTCTTTTTCACAGAAAGATTGCTATTCTTCCTGATATTCATTGTTTTGTACAAGATTTGGTTCGTATAAAACCTGTCATTAAGTCAATTTCTCCTCCTTGGAGTTTGAATTTGGTTTTGGGGGCTCTTCAAGCTCCTCCGTTTGAACCTATGCATTCATTGGACATTAAATTACTTTCTTGGATAGTTTTGTTCCTTTTGGCCATCTCTTCTGCCAGAAGAGTTTCTGAATTATCTGCTCTTTCTTGTGAGTCTCCTTTTCTGATTTTTCATCAGGATAAGGCGGTGTTGCGAACTTCTTTTGAATTTTTACCTAAAGTTGTGAATTCCAACAACATTAGTAGAGAAATTGTGGTTCCTTCATTATGTCCTAATCCTAAGAATTCTAAGGAGAAATCGTTGCATTCTTTGGATGTTGTTAGAGCTTTGAAATATTATGTTGAAGCTACTAAATCTTTCAGAAAGACTTCTAGTCTATTTGTTATCTTTTCCGGTTCTAGAAAAGGCCAGAAAGCTTCTGCCATTTCTTTGGCATCTTGGTTGAAATCTTTAATTCATCTTGCCTATGTTGAGTCGGGTAAAACTCCGCCTCAGAGAATTACAGCTCATTCTACTAGGTCAGTTTCTACTTCCTGGGCGTTTAGGAATGAAGCTTCGGTTGATCAGATTTGCAAAGCAGCAACTTGGTCCTCTTTGCATACTTTTACTAAATTCTACCATTTTGATGTATTTTCTTCTTCTGAAGCAGTCTTTGGTAGAAAAGTACTTCAGGCAGCGGTTTCAGTTTGAATCTTCTGCTTATGTTTTTCGTTAAACTTTATTTTGGGTGTGGAATATTTTCAGCAGGAATTGGCTGTCTTTATTTTATCCCTCCCTCTCTAGTGACTCTTGTGTGCAAAGATCCACATCTTAGGTAATCATTATCCCATACGTCACTAGCTCATGGACTCTTGCTAATTACATGAAAGAAAACATAATTTATGTAAGAACTTACCTGATAAATTCATTTCTTTCATATTAGCAAGAGTCCATGAGGCCCGCCCTTTTTTTGTGGTGGTTATGATTTGTATAAAGCACAATTATTCCAATTCCTTATTTTATATGCTTTCGCACTTTTTTATCACCCCACTTCTTGGCTATTCGTTAAACTGAATTGTGGGTGTGGTGAGGGGTGTATTTATAGGCATTTTGAGGTTTGGGAAACTTTGCCCCTCCTGGTAGGAATGTATATCCCATACGTCACTAGCTCATGGACTCTTGCTAATATGAAAGAAATGAATTTATCAGGTAAGTTCTTACATAAATTATGTTTTTTCTAAAAAATAAAATAAAAAAAACTCCTTTTATTTAGTACTGGCAGACTTTTGCCAGTACTTAAGATGGCGGGGACAATTGTGGGGTGGGGGAGGGAAGAGAGCTGTTTGGAAGGGATCAGGGGGTGGGATGTGTCAGGTGGGAGGCTGATCTCTACACTAAAGCTAAAATTAACCCTGCCAGCGCCCTACAAGCTACCTAATTAACTCCTTCACTGCTGGGCATAATTCACGTGTTGTGCGCAGCAGCATTTAGCGGCCTTCTAATTAACAAAAAACAACGCCAAAGCCATATATGTCTGCTATTTCTGAACAAAGGGGATCCCAGAGAAGCTTTTACAACCATTTGTGCCATAATTGCATAAGCTATTTGTAAATAATTTCTGTGAGAAACCTAAAGTTTGTGAAAAAGTGAACAATTTTTTTTTATTTGATCGCATTTGGCGGTGAAATGGTGGCATGAAATATACCAAAATTGGCCTAGATCAATACTTGGAGTTGTCTACTACACTAAACTAAAGCTAAAATTAACCCTACAAGCTCCCTACATGCTCCCTAATTAACCCCTTCACTGCTGGGCATAAAACACGTGTTGTGCGCAGCGGCATTTAGCGGCCTTCTAATTACCAAAAAGCAACCCCAAAGCCATATATAAGTCTGCTATTTCTGAACAAAGGCGATCCCAGAGAAGCATTTACAACCATTTGTGCCATAATTGCAGAAGCTGTTTGTAAATAATTTCAGTGGGAAACCTAAAGTTTGTGACAAAATGTGTGAAAAAGTGAACATTTTTTTTTAATTTGATCGCATTTGGCGGTGAAACGGTGGCAGGAAATATACCAAAATGGGCCTAGATCAATACTTTGGGATGTCTTCTAAAAAAAAATATATACATGTCAATGGATATTCAGGTATTCCTGACAGATATCAGTGTTCCAATGTAACTAGCGCTAATTTTGAAAAAAAAGTGGTTTAGAAATAGCAAAGTGCTACTTGTATTTATGGCCCTATAACTTACAAAAAAAGCAAAGAACATGTAAACATTGGGTATTTCTAAACTCAGGACAAAATTTAGAAACTATTTAGCATGGGTGTTTTTTAGTGGTTGTAGATGTGTAACAGATTTTGGGGGTCAAAGTTAGAAAAAGTGTGTTTTTTCAATTTTTTCCTCATATTTTATAAAAAATTTTTATAGTAAATTATAAGATATAATGAAAATAATGGTATATTTAGAAAGTCCATTTAATGGCGAGAAAAACGGTATATAATGTGTGGGTACAGTAAATGAGTAAGAGGAAAATTACAGCTGAACACAAACACCACAGAAATGTAAAAATAGCCATTGTCATTAAGGGTAAGAAAATTGTAAAATGTTCCGGTCATTAATGGGGTTACATTTTTACCTTAGGTTGTGAATTCTAACAACATTAGTAGAGAAATTGTGGTTCCTTCATTATGTCCTAATCCTAAGAATTCTAAGGAGAAATCATTGCATTCTTTGGATGTAGTTAGAGCTTTGAAATATTATGTTGAAGCAACTAAGAATTTCCGAAAGACTTCTAGTCTATTTGTTATCTTTTCCGGTTCTAGGAAAGGTCAGAAGGCCTCTACCATTTCTTTGGCATCTTGGTTAAAATCTTTAATTCATTATGCCTATGTTGAGTTGGGTAAAACTCAGCCTCAAAGGATTACAGCTCATTCTACTAGGTCAGTTTCTACTTCCTTGGGCGTTTAGGAATGAAGCTTCGGTCGATCAGATTTGCAAAGCAGCAACTTGGTCTTCTTTGCATACTTTTACTAAATTCTACCATTTTTATGTATTTTCTTCTTCTGAAGCAGTTTTTGGTAGAAAAGTACTTCAGGCAGCTGTTTAAGTTTGATTCTTCTGCTTATAATTTCAGTTTTTTTCATTATAAGATTTAAACTTTATTTTGGGTGTGGATTATTTTCAGCGGAATTGGCTGTCTTTATTTTATCCCTCCCTCTCTAGTGACTCTTGCGTGGAAGATCCACATCTTGGGTAGTCATTATCCCATACGTCACTAGCTCATGGACTCTTGCTAATTACATGAAAGAAAACATAATTTATGTAAGAACTTACCTGATAAATTCATTTCTTTCATATTAGCAAGAGTCCATGAGGCCCACCCTTTTTGTGGTTATGATTTTTTTGTATAAAGCACAATTATTCCAATTCCTTATTTTTAATGCTTTCGCACTTTTTCTTATCACCCCACTTCTTGGCTATGCGTTAAACTGATTTGTGGGTGTGGTGAGGGGTGTATTTATAGGCATTTTGAGGTTTGGGAAACTTTGCCCCTCCTGGTAGGAATGTATATCCCATACGTCACTAGCTCATGGACTCTTGCTAATATGAAAGAAATGAATTTATCAGGTAAGTTCTTACATAAATTATGTTTTTACGTACCAAACCTGGGTTCCTTCCTAAGGTTGTTTCGAATAAGAATATTAATCAGGAAATTGTTGTTCCTTCCTTGTGTCCTAATCCTTCTAAGAAGGATCGTCTGTTACATAACTTGGATGTGGTCCGTGCATTAAAGTTTTACTTACAGGCAACTAAGGATTTCCATCAATCATCTTCATTATTCATTGTTTATTCTGGAAAGCATAGGGGTCAAAAAGCTACGGCTACCTCTCTTTCTTTTTGGCTGAGAAGTATCATCTGCCTGGCATATGAGACTGCTGGACAGCAGCCTCCTGAAAGAATTACGGCTCCTTCTTCTAGGGCTGTGGCTTCCACATGGGCTTTTAAAAAATGATGCATTGTGGATCAGATTTGTAAGGCTGTGACTTGGTCGTCCCTTCACACTTTTTCCAAATTTTCCAAATTTGATTCTTTTGCTTCTTCTGAGGCTATCTTTGGGAGAAAGGTTCTTCAAGCAGTGGTGCCTTCCGTTTAGGTTCCTGTCTTGTCCCTCCCTTTCATCCATGTTCTATTGCTTTGGTATTGGTTTCACACAAGTAAGGATGAAATCCGTGGACTCATCATATCTTTGTAAAAGAAAACTAAATTTATGCTTACCTGATGAATTACTTTTTTACGATATGACGAGACCACGGCCCACCCTGTTCTTTTTAAGACAGTTTTTCTTTATATTTTTTTGTAAACTTCAGTCACCTCTGCACCTTTTTAGCCTTTCCTTTTTCTCTTCCTATACCTTAGGCCGAATGACTGAGGGTGGATGGGAAGGGGGGGGGCTATATATACAGCTCTGCTGTGGTGCTCTTTGCCACTTCCTGTTAGCAGGAGGTTAATATCCCACAAGTAAGGATGAAATCTGTGGACTCGTCATATTGTAAAAGAAAGTAATTTATCAGGTAAGCATAAATTTAGTTTTTTTAAACAATAACAATTCTTGTGTAGACTGACCCTTTATAAGTCTCTTTTAGGAGGCTTGGTTTCAGTCTGTTCCAGAACCCTAGGTTCGGAATACAGTTTCTCAGGGATATCAAATGGGATTCAGAACATTCTGTCTAATGTTCCAAGAAGGAATCCTTTAAAAGCTCAAACTTTTTTCAAGTCTTTCTCAGATCCGGATGCTATGGGAGTGATCCAGTTCCTTTGCATGAACAGGGGATGGGATTTTATTAAAATCTCTTCATTGTTCTGTAGAAGGAAGGTACTTTCAGACCAGTTCTGAATCTAAATGCTCTAAACAAGTTTGTAAGGGTTCCTACTTTCAAAATGGAAACTATGCTGACTTTGGTTCAGCAAAGTCAGTTTATGTCTACAATGGATTCAAGGGATGCTTACCTTCATGTTCCATGGACTGGCATTTTCAGTTTGTTTCTCTACCATTTGGTCTGGCTACATTTCTAAGAGTATTCACAAAGGTTTTGGGTGCCCTTTTGTCTGTAATCAGACCTTATGGTATTGCAGTGTTTCCATACCCAGATGACATCTAGGTTCAAATTCCGTCTTTCCCTTTAGCAGAATCTCACACCAACCAACTATTGTTTCTTCAACATCATGGTTGATGATCAGTTTTCCAAATAGTTCTTTGGTCCCTCAGACAAAGGTAACTTTTTGGGGTTTTCAAATACAATCAGTCTCCATGAGTCTTTTTCTAAGAGAGCAGTGAAGGCTAAAATTGGTGTCCGCTTGTCTTAACCTTCAGTTTCTTGCATTCCCCTCAGTTGCTTTGTGTATGGAAATCCTAGGTCTCATGATTGCAGCTTCAAATCCAATTGCATTTGCACGCTTTCACATGAGACCTCTTCAGCTTTATATGCCTTGTCAATGGTGCAGATATTGTACTCCGCTGTCTTAAAGTATATTTTTGGATCTCAGAATACAAGTCCGTTGTTAACTTAGTGGCTGGATCATCAGTTTATTATTCAGATTGCTTCTTTTGCTCATTCTACCTGGAGTATGATCAATATAGATGCAAGTATCTCAAGTTGGGGGAGCTGTTTGGGGGGGGCTCTGAGAGCACATGGAGTTTTGGATCAATGTTCTAAAACTCTGTTCAATTTGTAGGGCTCTTCAAGCTTGGCCTCTGTTGAATCATGATTTATTTTGTCACATATTTTTTTGGTGAATATTACTAGGATGAGCCAGTTCTGGAGGGACAAATTTCCCAATTAATTTAGGATCATATGAAATATTAGCTATAGGGATATTGTACACAAAATTAGCTCCCCTATAACATGTTCAAAGAAAATACAGTGTACATGTTTTGTTTGATTTGCAGAAACCTTATTTTAGGGCTTAGAAAATACCTTATTACAAGTTTGTTAGTTTCCCTTTAATTCTAAAAAATATAAACATTTCTTACCAGTTAGTTGTAGAAATATACTATTTCATCTATTTTTTGAAGCATTACTTGAAATACTAGATTCTCAGATAAACTTTCAGATTTTTATTCTGGTATTACAGCTCCTTATGTCAAAAATGACATTGCCTCTGTTGGTGGAATGGTTTGTGAAAGGGTTAATGGGTTATGATGATGTAATAATTTTTGTTGCAGGGTCACATCATATTCTCTTTGCAAGTAGTGTTAGAAAGATCATAGTCCTTTCATGGTTTAGATAGAGCACATCATGGTTTAGATAGAGCACATCATGGTTTAGATAGAGCACATCATGGTTTAGATAGAGCACATCATGGTTTAGATAGAGCACATCATGGTTTAGATAGAGCACATCATTTTTAACAACTTTAAATTTCACTTCCAATATCTAAATGTGCACAATCTTTATAGGCATCACTTTCTGAGGCTGCAGCTCCTACTGAGCATGTGCAAGATTCACAGAATATACGTATATGCCTTTTGTGATTGTCTTATGGCTGTCAAATGATACAGTGGGAGTCAAAATAGAACCAATTTTAAATTTGTCAGAAAGAAATGTACAACTCATTTTAAATTCAAACATTTATTTGCATTGTCTTTTTATTATGCATTTACTGATGATGCTATTCTGCTGTGTTTAGTGCTCCTTTATTTTTACACCTCAAACAGAGCTTGTTCAAAGGCTTTTAGATCACACTTGTTGCTTTCCCATTTCATTGATGCCGTCTTTCTGTTACATAAAATCTCTTGCTTTTATAAAATTTGATTGAAAATGACTCGGTTTAGGGATGATCGCCTATGTATACCCCTTGTGTCCCTGTATTATAATTGTGGCAGCTGTTGAATATTTCAAGCTTTCTATAATTCATCAGTTGGGTTACTTTTGCATAGACAGACCCATTTTAGTTATTGGTTGACAAATTGATTCTGTACTTATGAACCAGCAAAACACACTTTCTTTACAAGGGTTTTCTATCGAGCCATATGTTGAATAATCAAAAAAATTAGCCAGTGAAATTGTGCGAGTCATGGCATCCTGGTTATTGGGATTGGCATACGGTCACTGTGAAACTATTCTACAAACACCTAAAAATGTTATTGTCAATGTAAGCAAAATATTACTGCAAGTTTATTTTGCCGCTTGATAACATCTGTTAGTTTTTTCCTTGTGAAACCTTTAGTAAGTTAGCACTTAAATGACATTGCAAACCATATTGCAGCATCAGCAGGTTTTTCTGTGGCATATGTCCATTCCAGTGATAACATTGCCAGTGTTGCATATTATGCTTGTCCCTTTTATGTATTTATTTTTTTAAAAACAAATAATATTGCATTCTTTTCTCTAAAAGGGACATGGAGATAAATATAACTTCAATTGCAAAAAAATGCTCTTGATTTAAAATAAATAAATAATAATAAAAAAATAAAATATATATATATATATATATATATATATATATAATTACCTCTTTTTCTCCAACATAGGTGTGTCCGGTCCACGGCGTCATCCTTACTTGTGGGATATTCTCTTCCCCAACAGGAAATGGCAAAGATTCCCAGCAAAGCTGGTCACATGATCCCTCCTAGGCTCCGCCCACCCTAGTCATTCTCTTTGCCGTTGCACAGGCAACATCTCCACGGAGATGGTTAAGAGTTTTTTGGTGTTTAAATGTAGTTTTTATTCTTCAATCAAGTGTTTGTTATTTTAAAATAGTGCTGGTATGTACTATTTACTCTGAAACAGAAAAAAGATGAAGATTTCTGTTTGTAAGAGGAAGATGATTTTAGCAGAAGTTACTAAAATCGATTGCTGTTTCCACACAGGACTGTTGAGATGAAGTAACTTCAGTTGGGGGAAACAGTTGGCAGACTTTTCTGCTTAAGGTATGACTGGCCATATTTCTAACAAGACTATGTAATGCTGGAAGGCTGTCATTTCCCCTTATGGGGACCGGTAAGCCATTTTCTTAGTTAAATAAAAGAATAAAGGGCTTCATAAGGGCTTAAAAAACTGGTAGACATTTTTCTGGGCTAAAACGATTGCTTTGCTAGGCATATTTTGCAGATTCTAACTATTAATGGTTATTATAATCTTGGGGATTGTTTAGAAAAACGTCAGGCACTGTGTTGGACACCTTTTTCAGATGGGGGCCTTTTCTAGTTATAGACAGAGCCTCATTTTCGCACCACTAATGCGCAGTTGTTTTTGGAGAGCAAGGCATGCAGATGCATGTGTGAGGAGCTAAGAATCACTGAAAAAGCTTATAGAAGGCATCATTTGGTATTGTATTCCCCTCTGGGCTTGGTTGGGTCTCAGCAAAGCATATAGCTGGGACTGTATAGGGGTTAAATGTAAAAACGGCTCCGGTTCCATTAATTTAAGGGTTAAAGCTCTGAAATTTGGTGTGCAATACTTTTAAGGCTTTAAGACACTGTGGTGAAACTTTGGTGAATTTTGAACAATTCCTTCATACTTTCACATATTCAGTAATAAAGTGTTTTCAGTTTGAAATTTAAAGTGACAGTAACGGTTTTATTTTAAAACGTTTTTTGTGCTTTGTTGACAAGTTTAAGCCTGTTTAACATGTCTGTACCATCAGATAAGCTATGTTCTATATGTATGAAAGCCAAGGTGTCTCCCCATTTAAATTTATGTGATAATTGTGCCATAGTGTCCAAACAAAGTAGGGACAGCAATGCCACAGATAATGATATTGCCCAAGATGATTCCTCAAATGAGGGGAGTAAACATGATACTAAATCATCCCCTTCTGTGTCTACACCAGTTTTGCCCACACAAGAGGCCCCTAGTACATCTAGTGCGCCAATTCTTATTACCATGCAACAATTAACGGCTGTAATGGATAACTCTATAGCAAACATTTTATCCAAAATGCCTACTTATCAGAGAAAGCGCGATTGCTCTGTTTTAAACACTGAAGAGCAAGAGGACGCTGATGATAACTGTTCTAACATACCCTCACACCAATCTGAAGGGGCCATGAGGGAGGTTTTGTCTGAGGGAGAAATTTCAGATTCAGGAAAAATTTCTCAATAAGCTGAACCTGATGTTGTGACATTTAAATTTAAATTAGAACATCTCCGCGCACTGCTTAAGGAGGTATTATCTACTCTGGATGATTGTGACAATTTGGTCATTCCAGAGAAATTATGTAAGATGGACAAGTTCCTAGAGGTTCCGGTGCCCCCCGACGCTTTTCCTATACCCAAGCGGGTGGCGGACATAGTAAATAAAGAGTGGGAAAGGCCCGGCATACCTTTTGTCCCCCCCCCCTATATTTAAGAAATTATTTCCTATAGTCGACCCCAGAAAGGACTTATGGCAGACAGTCCCCAAGGTCGAGGGGGCGGTTTCTACTCTAAACAAACGCACTACTATTCCTATCGAAGATAGTTGTGCTTTCAAAGATCCTATGGATAAAAAATTAGAGGGTTTGCTTAAAAAGATTTTTGTTCAGCAAGGTTACCTTCTACAACCAATTTCATGCATTGTTCCTGTCACTACGGCAGCGTGTTTCTGGTTCGAGGAACTAGAAAAGTCGCTCAATAAAGAATCTTCGTATGAGGAGGTTATGGACAGAGTTCAAGCACTTAAATTGGCTAACTCTTTTATTTTAGATGCTGCTTTGCAATTAGCTAGATTAGCGGTGAAAAATTCAGGGTTTGCTATCGTGGCGCGCAGAGCGCTTTGGCTAAAGTCTTGGTCAGCGGATGTGTCTTCCAAGACAAAATTGCTTAACATCCCTTTCAAGGGTAAAACATTATTTGGACCTGATTTGAAAGAGATTATTTCAGACATCACTGGGGGAAAGGGCCACGCCCTCCCACAGGATAGGTCTTTTAAGGCTAAAAATAAGCCTAATTTTCGTCCCTTTCGCAGAAACGGACCAGCCTCTAATTCTACATCCTCTAAGCAAGAGGGTAATACTTCACAACCCAAACCAGCCTGGAGACCAATGCAAGGCTGGAACAAGGGTAAGCAGGCCAAGAAGCCTACCACTGCTACCAAAACAGCATGAAGGGATGGCCCCCGATCCGGGACCGGATCTGGTGGGAGGCAGACTTTCTCTCTTTGCTCAGGCTTGGGCAAGAGATGTTCAGGATCCTTGGGCGCTAGAAATAGTTTCTCAAGGTTATCTCCTGGAATTCAAGGAACTACCCCCAAGGGGAAGGTTCCACAGGTCTCAATTATCTTCAAACCAAATAAAAAGACAGGCATTCTTACATTGTGTAGAAGACCTGTTAAAGATGGGAGTGATTCATCCAGTTCCAATAAGAGAACAAGGGATGGGTTTTTATTCCAACCTGTTCATAGTTCCCAAAAAAGAGGGAACATTCAGACGAATTTTGGATCTCAAGATCCTAAACAAATTTCTCAAGGTTCCATCGTTCAAAATGGAAACTATTCGAACGATCCTACCTACTATCCAGGAAAATCAATTTATGACTACCGTGGATTTAAAGGATGCGTACCTACATATTCCTATCCACAAGGAACATCATCAGTTCCTAAGGTTCGCTTTTCTGGACAAGCATTACCAGTTTGTGGCACTTCCATTCGGATTAGCCACTGCTCCAAGGATTTTCACAAAGGTACTAGGGTCCCTTCTAGCGGTTCTAAGACCAAGGGGTA
This sequence comes from Bombina bombina, assembly GCF_027579735.1. Classification (NCBI taxonomy): domain Eukaryota; kingdom Metazoa; phylum Chordata; class Amphibia; order Anura; family Bombinatoridae; genus Bombina; species Bombina bombina. The sequence goes on from NC_069500.1 coordinate 1,390,192,969, forward strand.
TTGCAGTAGTACCTTACTTGGACGACATCCTGATTCAAGCGTTGTCTCTGTCAAAAGCAAAGGCTCATACGGACATCGTCCTAGCCTTTCTCAGATCTCACAGATGGAAGGTGAACAAAGAAAAAAGTTCTCTGTCCCCGTCAACAAGAGTTCCCTTCTTGGGAACAATAATAGATTCCTTAGAAATGAGGATTTTTCTGACAGAGGTCAGAAAATCAAAAATTCTAAGCTCTTGTCAAGTACTTCATTCTGTTCTTCGTCCTTCCATAGCGCAGTGCATGGAAGTAATAGGATTGATGGTTGCAGCAATGGACATAGTTCCTTTTGCACGAATTCATCTAAGACCATTACAACTGTGCATGCTCAGACAGTGGAATGGGGATTATACAGACTTGTCTCCGACGATTCAAGTAGATCTAAAGACCAGAGATTCACTCCGTTGGTGGCTGACCCTGGACAATCTGTCACAGGGAATGAGCTTCCGCAGACCAGAGTGGGTCATTGTCACCACCGACGCCAGCCTGGTGGGCTGGGGTGCGGTCTGGGAACCCCTGAAAGCTCAGGGTCTATGGTCTCGGGAAGAATCTCTTCTCCCGATAAACATTCTGGAACTGAGAGCGATATTCAATGCTCTCAAAGCTTGGCCTCAACTAGCAAAGGCCAAATTCATAAGGTTTCAATCAGACAACATGACGACTGTTGCATATATCAATCATCAGGGGGGAACAAGGAGTTCCCTGGCGATGGAAGAAGTGACCAAAATAATTCAATGGGCGGAGGATCACTCCTGCCACTTGTCTGCAATCCACATCCCAGGAGTGGAAAATTGGGAAGCGGATTTTCTGAGTCGTCAGACATTTCATCTGGGGGAGTGGGAACTCCATCCGGAAATCTTTGCCCAAATAACTCAATTATGGGGCATTCCAGACATGGATCTGATGGCGTCTCGTCAGAACTTCAAGGTTCCTTGCTACGGGTCCAGATCCAGGGATCCCAAGGCGACTCTAGTAGATGCACTAGTAGCACCTTGGACCTTCAACCTAGCTTATGTATTCCCACCGTTTCCTCTCATTCCCAGGCTGGTAGCCAGGATCAATCAGGAGAGGGCTTCGGTGATCTTGATAGCTCCTGCGTGGCCACGCAGGACTTGGTATGCAGACCTGGTGAATATGTCATCGGCTCCACCATGGAAGCTACCTTTGAGACAGGACCTTCTTGTTCAAGGTCCATTCGAACATCCGAATCTGGTTTCCCTCCAACTGACGGCTTGGAGATTGAACGCTTGATTTTATCAAAGCGTGGGTTTTCAGATTCTGTAATAGATACTCTGATTCAGGCTAGAAAGCCTGTAACTAGAAAAATTTACCATAAAATATGGAAAAAATATATCTGTTGGTGTGAATCTAAAGGATTCCCATGGAACAAGATAAAAATTCCTAAGATTCTATCCTTTCTACAAGAAGGTTTGGAGAAAGGATTATCTGCAAGTTATCTGAAGGAACAAACAATATGGCGAATGAGAGGGCGCTAATAAGCTTGGTATACTTAACACACCTAATTAGTTTAGGTCAAAACAAAAAAATAAATCATAAGCGGTGTAGTTTGTAAATCTTTTACTAGTGGAAATAATCCCTAATACAAAAATTTATAAAACAGTATATGAAAACATTTAAAGACACATGAATTAAAATTAGATACAATATTTATGACTAGTGCTGTAGGAATCCCTGATACATAAATTTATAAAACAATATATGAAAACATTTAAAGACACATGAATTAAAATTAGATACAATATTATGACTAGTGCTGTAGGAATACCACCCTGATATAAAAATATATATTTACAATAAGCGCTTTTTTTGGAAATGCATTGATCAATGTTTGATTCCTTAAAATCAGTTGGTTTATTCCTGGATATAAGGGACAGTCTTTATAGTCCTTATAAATTTTCAACAGATGCAATTACTTTAGGTTGTATGGTTTATTGCATACAAAACTATCAGTGTGATAAAATATACTGGATAAAAGCAATAAAAAGTTCCTTATTTACGACACTTTGTATCCTTGCTTGGTTATATATATCACTTTAACTCACAGAAAGTTGCAGCGACTGTATCCGGATGTCGCTGTGGTGTATTTCAGAGACTGTGGTCTTTAATCGTAACACGCTCCTTGCGTGTGGGCCGCTTTATGTGCTGCAGCTCCTATCCTCTGGCACAGGATTCTCGACTCCCTCCGTGGGGAGGTTACCGGCAGAGGTACGCCGCTCTTTGTGTGTGAATATCTGATGAGCTGTTAGCTTACAGTTTCCAATACTCACAGCTCCCTGTTTGTGACAAGCAGTCTTGATGCAAGTATGATCCTCGAGGTGAATGGGCACCCGCTCTTAGCGTTAATACGCGCGGGTAAATACTAGGTACCTAGTGGGTTTGGTTCTGGTAACAGGCAACTTCAACTTCTACGCGTTTCACCCATGTGTGTGGGATTTATCAAGATATCAGTTGCTGCCAGAACTCGGATTTAAAAAGCCATTACTTCCTTCTCATTGGTTAATATGTTTCCAGGTGATTGTTTCTTAAGGTGGATTTCTCAGGTGAATGATTCCTAAGGTGGAGTCACAATAGTTCTTATTTGTTCCTTTGGGAATCTTAATTTCCCATGTTTTCTTGTTAAGTTTCTTTGACACTATTTGGTATATGTAAAGCAATAGTGATGTGAATATAATTGTTATTATTACTACTTCAGGGTGGTAATTCTTAAGGGTGGTATTCCATTATTAAAAACGAAAAACAAAAACAATATGATTACAATGAAAATCTTGATAAAAGATAATAATAATTACGCAAATTTTGAATAGATATATGAAAATAGATGTAAAAAATATATATTAATCACTATGATCTAGGGAAATAATTTTATAATAAATTATATAATTGATATGACTATGATTATGTATATTTGTTCTTTTGTGATAAAATGAGCTTTTAATAATACTCTACTCCTATTATTTATTCTCTTTAAAAATGAATCTGTTAGTTATTTCTGGGTGGTTACTGCTACACATAAATAAATAGGTGGGTATTCTAACGGGTTATACTGCTAAAAAGGGGGATATATCTAACTCTGAATTTAACCCTCTAGGATAGAGGGTGTCTAATTTGTATATTATTTCTGACTCTTTTTTAAGGAGTTTTGCCTCAAAATCCCCTCCTCTCCAATTACCTCTAACTATACAGATCCCCCAAAACTTGAAATTCAACCTAAAGTAATTGCATCTGTTGAAAATTTATAAGGACTATAAAGACTGTCCCTTATATCCAGGAATAAACCAACTGATTTTAAGGAATCAAACATTGATCAATGCATTTCCAAAAAAAGCGCTTATTGTAAATATATATTTTTATATCAGGGTGGTATTCCTACAGCACTAGTCATAATATTGTATCTAATTTTAATTCATGTGTCTTTAAATGTTTTCATATATTGTTTTATAAATTTATGTATCAGCGATTCCTACAGCACTAGTCATAAATATTGTATCTAATTTTAATTCATGTGTCTTTAAATGTTTTCATATACTGTTTTATAAATTTTTGTATTAGGGATTATTTCCACTAGTAAAAGATTTACAAACTACACCGCTTATGATTTATTTTTTTGTTTTGACCTAAACTAATTAGGTGTGTTAAGTATACCAAGCTTATTAGCGCCCTCTCATTCGCCATATTGTTTGTCCATTTTTCTATCTTGAGGAGATAGTGGAGAGTGGCTTAGGTATCCTTTTTAGATTTTAAGCGCTGATTACTCCTGTGCTATCTTGAAGTTATCTGAAGGGACAGATCTCTGCTTTATCTGTTTTACTTCACAAAAGGCTGGCAGCTGTGCCAGATGTTCAAGCATTTGTTCAGGCTCTGGTTAGAATCAAGCCTGTTTACAGACCTTTGACTCCTCCCTGGAGTCTAAATCTAGTTCTTTCAGTTCTTCAAGGGGTTCCGTTTGAACCCTTACATTCCGTAGATATTAAGTTATTATCTTGGAAAGTTTTGTTTTTGGTTGCAATTTCTTCTGCTAGAAGAGTTTCAGAGTTATCTGCTCTGCAGTGTTCTCCGCCCTATCTGGTGTTCCATGCAGATAAGGTGGTTTTGCGTACTAAGCCTGGTTTTCTTCCGAAAGTTGTTTCCAACAAAAATATTAACCAGGAGATAGTTGTACCTTCTTTGTGTCCGAATCCAGTTTCAAAGAAGGAACGTTTGTTACACAATTTGGACGTAGTCCGTGCTCTAAAATTCTATTTAGAGGCTACTAAAGATTTCAGACAAACATCTTCCTTGTTTGTTGTTTATTCTGGTAAAAGGAGAGGTCAAAAAGCGACTTCTACCTCTCTTTCCTTTTGGCTTAAAAGCATTATCCGATTGGCTTATGAGACTGCCGGACGGCAGCCTCCTGAAAGAATCACAGCTCACTCCACTAGGGCTGTGGCTTCCACATGGGCCTTCAGGAACGAGGCTTCTGTTGACCAGATATGTAAGGCAGCGACTTGGTCTTCACTGCACACTTTTGCCAAATTTTACAAATTTGATACTTTTGCTTCTTCGGAGGCTATTTTTGGGAGAAAGGTTTTGCAAGCTGTGGTGCCTTCCGTTTAGGTGACCTGATTTGCTCCCTCCCTTCATCCGTGTCCTAAAGCTTTGGTATTGGTTCCCACAAGTAAGGATGACGCCGTGGACCGGACACACCTATGTTGGAGAAAACAGAATTTATGCTTACCTGATAAATTACTTTCTCCAACGGTGTGTCCGGTCCACGGCCCGCCCTGGTTTTTTTAATCAGGTCTGATGAATTATTTTCTCTAACTACAGTCACCACGGTATCATATGATTTCTCCTATATATATTTCCTCCTGTCCGTCTGTCGAATGACTGGGGTGGGCGGAGCCTAGGAGGGATCATGTGACCAGCTTTGCTGGGACTCTTTGCCATTTCCTGTTGGGGAAGAGAATATCCCACAAGTAAGGATGACGCCGTGGACCGGACACACCGTTGGAGAAAGTAATTTATCAGGTAAGCATAAATTCTGTTTTTTCACGCTGTGGGGATTTTGCAGTATATAGACTGGGTAATAAATCTGGTAGGAATATTTATTTTAGTTTTAATGTCATCATGCTATGTATGGTGTCATATGATTAACATTAGTGCAATCTATTCCCCAGTGATGTTACTATTTATGTATGGCGTCATATGATATTAGTATTAGTGCACTCTATTCCCCAGTGATGTTACTATTTATGTATGGTGTCATATGATATTAGTATTAGTGCACTCTATTCCCCAGTGATGTTACTATTAATGTATGGTGTCATATGATATTAGTATTAGTGCACTCTATTCCCCAGTGATGTTACTATTTATGTATGGTGTCATATGATATTAGTATTAGTGCACTCTATTCCCCAGTGATGTTACTATTAATGTATGGTGTCATATGATATTAACATTAGTGCACTCTATTCCCCAGTAATATTACTTTTATGTATGGCGTCATATGATATTAACATTAGTGCACTCTATTCCCCAGTGATGTTACTATTTATGTATGGGGTCATATGATATTAACATTAGTGTGCTCTATTCCCCAGTGATGTTACTATTTATGTATGGCGTCATATGATATTAACATTAGTGCACTCTATTCCCCAGTGATGTTACTATTTATGTATGGTGTCATATGATATTAGTATTAGTGCACTCTATTCCCCAGTGATGTTACTATTAATGTATGGTGTCATATGATTATTAACATTAGTGCACTCTATTCCCCAGTAATATTACTTTTATGTATGGCGTCATATGATATTAACATTAGTGCACTCTATTCCCCAGTGATGTTACTATTTATGTATGGTATCATATGATATTAACATTAGTGCACTCTATTCCCCAGTGATGTTACTATTAATGTATGGGGTCATATGATATTAACATTAGTGCACTCTATTCCCCAGTGATGTTACTATTTATGTTTGGCGTCATATGATATTAACATTAGTGCACTCTATTCCCCAGTGAAGTTACTATTTATGTATGGCGTCATATGATATTAGTATTAGTGCACTCTATTCCCCAGTGATGTTACTATTAATGTATGGCGTCATATGATTAACATTAGTGCACTCTATTCCCCAGTGATGTTACTATTAATGTATGGCGTCATATGATATTAACATTAGGTATCTCTATTCCCCAGTAATATTACTATTTATGTATGGCGTCATATGATATTAACATTAGTGCTCTCTATTCCCCAGTGATGTTACTATTTATGTTTGGCGTCATATGATATTAACATTAGTGCTCTCTATTCCCCAGTGATGTTACTATTTATGTATGGTGTTATATGATATTAACATTAGGGCTCTCTATTCCCCAGTGATGTAACAATTTATGTATGGTGTCATATGATATTAACGTTAGGTATCTCTATTCCCCAGTGATGTTACTATTTATGTATGGTGTCATATGATATTAACATTAGTGCACTCTATTCCCCAGTGATGTTACTATTTATGTTTGGCGTCATATGATATTAACATTAGGGCTCTCTATTCCCTAGTGATGTTACTATTAATGTATGGCGTCATATGATATTAACATTAGGTATCTCTATTCCCCAGTGATGTTACTATTAATGTATGGCGTCATATGATATTAACATTAGGTATCTCTATTCCCCAGTGATGTTACTATTTATGTATGGTGTCATATGATTAACATTAGTGCACTCTATTCCCCAGTGATGTTACTATTTATGTATGGCGTCATATGATATTAGTATTAGTGCACTCTATTCCCCAGTGATGTTACTATTTATGTATGGCGTCATATGATTAACATTAGTGCAATCTATTCCCCAGTGATGTTACTATTTATGTATGGCGTCATATGATATTAGTATTAGTGCACTCTATTCCCCAGTGATGTTACTATTTATGTATGGCGTCATATGATATTAGTATTAGTGCACTCTATTCCCCAGTGATGTTACTATTTATGTATGGCGTCATATGATATTAGTATAAGTGCACTCTATTCCCCAGTGATGTTACTATTTATGTATGGCGTCATATGATATTAGTATTAGTGCACTCTATTCCCCAGTGATGTTACTATTTATGTATGGCGTCATATGATATTAGTATTAGTGCACTCTATTCACCAGTGATGTTACTATTTATGTATGGCTTCATATGATATTAACATTAGGTATCTCTATTCCTTAGTGATGTTACTATTTATGTTTGGCGTTATATGATATTAACACTAGGGCACTCTATTCCCACATGATGTTACTTTCATCAGATGGTGAGAGTCCATGAGTTTTCACGTGGGAATATTCCCTTTCTGACTGCTTGGAGGATGCAAAAGACACTCCAACACACTAGAGCCTTAGAAGTAGCGTCTACACCCATTACATAATTTTGATTTATTATTGTTACATACCAAAGAAGCATCCTGCAACTGGTCCCACATCTATAAGCTTGTAAGAAGCACATGAAACTAAAGTATGCGTTTGTTAGGAGCCGATTATTGCCGCCAAGCTCCGTCCACCTATTGTATATTTTGGTATGTTAAGTTTCTCCAATTACGATCATCTCTTAAATAATTTTTCCTACATGCACATGCTGATTTATGCATGTGCAATTTGAAATAGCAAACTGAAAACTATTAAACGTGTACTGCTGAACTGTAGTATAAAAAAATCAGCTAACTGGACAAGGAGAAATTTACAGTTTCTCTTGTTAAGTGTATCCAGTCCACGGATCATCCATTACTTGTGGGATATTCTCCTTCCCAACAGGAAGTTGCAAGAGGATCACCCACAGCAGAGCTGCTATATAACTCCTCCCCTCACTGCCATATCCAGTCATTCTCTTGCAACTCTCAACTAAGATGGAGGTCGTAAGAGGACTGTGGTGTTTTATACTTAGTTTATTTCTTCAATCAAAAGTTTGTTATTTTTAAATGGTACCGGAGTGTACTGTTTATCTCAGGCAGTATTTAGAAGAAGAATCTGCCTGCGTTTTCTATGATCTTAGCAGAAGTAACTAAGATCCTTTGCTGTTCTCACATATTCTGAGGAGTGAGGTAACTTCAGAGGGGGAATAGCGTGCAGGTTTTCCTGTAATAAGGTATTTGCAGTTAAAATATTTTTCTAGGGATAGAATTTGCTAGAAAATGCTGCTGATACCGAAGTAATGTAAGTAAAGCCTTAAATGCAGTGATAGCGACTGGTATCAGGCTTATTAATAGAGATACATACTCTTATAAAAGTGTATTTTAAAACGTTTGCTGACATGTTTAATCGTTTTTTACATATGTTTGGTGATAAAACGTATTGGGGCCTAGTTTTTTCCACATGGCTGGCTTGAATTTTGCCTAGAAACAGTTCCCTGAGGCTTCCCACTGTTGTAATATGAGTGGCAGGGGCCTATTTTGGCGTTTTTTTTGCACAGCAAAAATTACAGACACAGACATCCAGCTTCTTCCTGCATGAGCCACCATCAAGGGGGAACCAGGAGTTCCCTAGCGATGTTAGAAGTCTCAAAGATAATTCGCTGGGCAGAGTCTCACTCTTGCCACCTGTCAGCGATCCACATCCCAGGCGTAGAGAACTGGGAGGCGGATTTTCTAAGTCGTCAGACTTTTCATCCGGGGGAGTGGGAATTCCATCCGGAGGTGTTTGCTCAACTGGTCCATCGTTGGGGCAAACCAGAACTGGATCTCATGGCGTCTCGCCAGAACGCCAAGCTTCCTTGTTACGGATCCAGGTCCAGGGACCCGGGAGCAACGCTGATAGATGCTCTAGCAGCTCCTTGGTTCTTCAACCTGGCCTATGTGTTTCCACCGTTTCCTCTGCTCCCTCGACTGATTACCAAAATCAAACAGGAGAGAGCATCGGTGATTCTGATAGCACCTGCGTGGCCACGCAGGACCTGGTATGCAGACCTAGTGGACATGTCATCTCTTCCACCATGGACTCTGCCTCTGAGGCAAGGACCTTCTAATACAAGGTCCTTTCAATCATCCAAATCTAATTTCTCTGAGACTGACTGCATGGAGATTGAACCCTTGATTCTATCAAGGCGTGGCTTCTCTGAGTCAGTCATTGATACCTTAATACAGGCTCGGAAGCCTGTCACCAGGAAAATCTACCATAAGATATGGCGTAAATATCTTTATTGGTGTGAATCCAAGAGTTACTCATGGAGTAAGGTTAGGATTCCTAGGATATTGTCCTTTCTCCAAGAGGGTTTGGACAAAGGCTTATCAGCTAGTTCTTTAAAAGGACAGATCTCTGCTCTGTCTATTCTTTTGCACAAGCGTCTGGCAGAAGTTCCAGACGTCCAGGCATTTTGTCAGGCTTTGGTTAGGATTAAGCCTGTGTTTAAAACTGTTGCTCCCCCGTGGAGCTTAAACTTGGTTCTTAAAGTTCTTCAGGGAGTTCCGTTTGAACCCCTTCATTCCATTGATATTAAACTTTTATCTTGGAAAGTTCTGTTTTTGATGGCTATTTCCTCGGCTCGAAGAGTCTCTGAGTTATCTGCCTTACATTGTGATTCTCCTTATCTGATTTTTCATTCAGACAAGGTAGTTCTGCGTACCAAACCTGGGTTTTTACCTAAGGTGGTTTCTAACAGGAATATCAATCAAGAGATTGTTGTTCCATCATTGTGTCCTAATCCTTCTTCAAAGAAGGAACGTCTTTTGCATAATCTGGACGTAGTGCGTGCCTTGAAGTTTTACTTACAGGCTACTAAAGATTTTCGTCAAACATCTGCCCAGTTTGTCGTTTACTCTGGACAGAGGAGAGGTCAAAAAGCTTCGACAACCTCTCTCTCCTTTTGGCTTCGAAGCATAATACGCTTAGCCTATGAGACTGCTGGACAGCAGCCCCCTGAAAGGATTACAGCTCATTCTACTAGAGCTGTGGCTTCCACCTGGGCCTTTAAAAATGAGGCCTCTGTTGAACAGATTTGCAAGGCTGCGACTTGGTCTTCGCTTCACACCTTTTCAAAATTTTCAAAATTTGACACTTTTGCTTCTTCGGAGGCTGTTTTTGGGAGAAAGGTTCTACAGGCAGTGGTTCCTTCCGTTTAAGTTCCTGCCTTGTCCCTCCCATCATCCGTGTACTTTAGCTTTGGTATTGGTATCCCACAAGTAATGGATGATCCGTGGACTGGATACACTTAACAAGAGAAAACATAATTTATGCTTACCTGATAAATTTATTTCTCTTGTAGTGTATCCAGTCCACGGCCCGCCCTGTCCTTTTAAGGCAGGTCTAAATTTTAATTAAACTACAGTCACCACTGCACCCTATGGTTTCTCCTTTCTCGTCTTGTTTCGGTCGAATGACTGGATATGGCAGTGAGGGGAGGAGCTATATAGCAGCTCTGCTGTGGGTGATCCTCTTGCAACTTCCTGTTGGGAAGGAGAATATCTCACAAGTAATGGATGATCCGTGGACTGGATACACTAAAAGAGAAATACATTTATCAGGTAAGCATAAATTATGTTTTCCTTTCTTTTGTACTATGGAGCAGACTGGTGAAGCTCAGGCCTCTGGTCTGTCAGCTAATCATCTAGATTCTGAAAGGTAGATCCAATGATGCTTGTGTTTGCCTTGTAAATCCTTTGCTAATCCTAAACACGTTTTTACTGCACTTCAGTGTGTGCAAGTTTTTTTTTTTTACCCTAATAGAGTTGTTCCCAGGAGAGTTCATTTGAACTTTCTCCAAAACTTAAAGGGATACTGAACCCATATTTTTTCTTTCATGATTCAGATAGAGCATGCAATTTTAAGCAACTTTCTAATTTACTCTTAAATTTGTCTTCATTCTCTTGGTATCTTTATTTGAAAAAGCAGGAATTTAAGTTTACAAGCCGGCCGATCTTTGGTTCAGCACCTGGGTAGAGCTTGCTGATTGGTGGCTACATTTAGCCACCAATCAGCAAGCTATACCCAGGTGCTGAACCAAAGATGGGCCGGCCCGTAATCTTACATTCCTGCTTTTTCAAATAAACATACCAAGAAAACGAAGAAAATTTGATAATAGGAGTAAATTAGAAATTTGCTTAAAATTACATGCTCTATCTGAATCATGAAAGAAAAAATATGGGTTCAGTATCCCTTTAATAATTATAATCACTCTGCTATTAAGTGCAGATGTTTGCAAGGATTTGGAGGTTGGCCCTTCTTTAGCCTTATTCTAAAGATAGTCTGAGTCTCAGAACAATGCTGCTGTGGCAAATTATGTGTCCTTTAATTTGAGGCTTTACCATATTCATGCCTTATTGCAGAAAGTTTTAATTGCTTTAGAGGTAGGGAATTGGTCATACAACCTTTTAAGATGACTGATTTTTTTTTTAAAGGTAGCTCCTGAGCAGCCTTAATTTTTTTCCCATACCTGATTCAGTTTCTGAAATTACTAAGGAATGGCAGAGGCCAGGTATTACTTTTTCTTTCATGTAATTAGCAAGAGTCCATGAGCTAGTGACGTATGGGATATACATTCCTACCAGGAGGGGCAAAGTTTCCCAAACCTCAAAATGCCTATAAATACACCCCTCACCACACCCACAAATCAGTTTTACAAACTTTGCCTCCTATGAGGTGGTGAAGTAAGTTTGATCTCCTTCTACGGGATCTATTTCATAGGTTCTCTGTTATCGGTCGTAGAGATTCATCTCTTACCTCCCTTTTCAGATCAACGATATACTCTTATATATACCATTACCTCTACTGATTCTCGTTTCAGTACTGGTTTGGCTTTCTACCACATGTAGATGAGTGTCCTGGGGTAAGTAAGTCTTATTTTCTGTGACACTCTAAGCTATGGTTGGGCACTTTTATATAAAGTTCTAAATATATGTGTTCAAACATTTATTTGCCTTGACTCAGCTTGTTGACTGGCATTTTTTCCCATTCCTGAAATTGTCATTTAAGGAATTTGATCAATTTTGCTTTATATGTTGTTTTTTCTATTACATATTGCAAGATGTCCCAGATTGACCTTGAGTCAGAAGATACTTCTGGAAAATCGCTGCCTGGTGCTGGATCTACCAAAGTTAAGTGTATCTGCTGTAAACTTGTGGTATCTGTTCCTCCAGCTGTTGTTTGTAATGAATGTCATGACAAACTTGTTAATGCAGATATTTCCTTTAGTAATGTTACATTACCTGTTGTTGTTCCATCAACATCTAATACTCAGAGTGTTCCTGTTAACATAAGAGATTTTGTTTCTAAATCCATTAAGAAGGCTATGTCTGTTATTCCTCCTCCTAGTAAACGTAAAAGGTCTTTTAAAACTTCTCATTTTTCAGATGATTTTTTAAATGAACATCATCATTCTGATTCTGATAATGATTCTTCTGCTTCAGAGGATTCTGTTTCAGAGGTTGATGCTGATAAATCTTCATATTTATTCAAAATGGAATTTATTCATTCTTTACTTAAATAAGTCTTAATTGCATTAGAAATAGAGGATTCTGGTCCTCTTGATACTAAATCTAAACGTTTAAATAAGGTTTTTAAATCTCCTGTAGTTATTCCAGAAGTTTTTCCTGTCACTGATGCTATTTCTGAAGTAATCTCCAGGGAATGGAATAATTTGGATAATTCATTTACTCCTTCTAAACGTTTTAAGCAATTATATCCTGTGCCATCTGACAAAATCCCTAAGGTTGATGGGGCTGTCTCTACTCTTGCTAAACGTACTACTATTCCTACGGCAGATAGTACTTCCTTTTAGGATCCTTTAGATAGGAAGCTTGAATCCTTTCTAAGTAAAGCTTACTTATGTTCAGGTAATCTTCTTAGACCTGCTATATCTTTACCGGATGTTGCTGCAGCTTCAACTTTTTGGTTAGAAGCTTTAGCGCAACAAGTAACAGATCATAATTCTCATAGCATTGTTAATCTTCTTCAACATGCTAATAACTTTATTTGTGATGCCATCTTTGATATCATTAGGGTTGATGTCAGGTATATGTCTCTAGCTATTTTAGCTAGAAGAGCTTTATGGCTTAAGACTTGGAATGCTGATATGTCTTCTAAGTCAACTTTGCTTTCCCCCTTTCTTACCAGGGTAATAAATTATTTGGTTCTCAGTTGGATTCTATTATTTCAACTGTTACTGGAGGGAAAGGAACTTTTTTACCACAGGATAAAAAATCTAAAGGTAAATTTTAGTCGAATAATCGTTTTCGTTCCTTTCGTCACAATAAGGAACAAAAGCCTGATCCTTCACCGACAGGAGCAGTATCAGTTTGGAAACCATCTCCAGTCTGGAATAAATCCAAGCCTTTTAGAAAACCAAAGCCAGCTCCCAAGTCCACATGAAGGTGCGGCCCTCATTCCAGCCCAGCTGGTAGGGGGCAGATTACGTTTTTTCAAAGAAATTTGGATAAATTCAATTCACAATCTTTGGATTCAGAACATTGTTTCAGACGGGTACAGAATTGGCTTCAAGATAAGGCCTCCTGCAAAGAGATTTTTTCTTTCCCGTGTCCCAGTAAATCCAGCGAAGGCTCAAGCATTTCTGAAATGTGTTCCAGATCTAGAGTTGGCTGGAGTAATTATGCCAGTTCCAGTTCTGGAACAGGGGCTGGGGTTTTATTCAAATCTCTTCATTGTACCAAAGAAGGAGAATTCCTTCAGACCAGTTCTGGATCTAAAAATATTGAATCGTTATGTAAGGATACCAACATTCAAAATGGTAACTATAAGGACCATCCTGCCTTTTGTTCAGCAAGGGCATAATATGTCCACAATAGATTTACAGGATGCATATCTACATATTCCGATTCATCCAGATCACTATCAGTTTCTGAGATTCTCTTTCCTAGACAAGCATTACCAGTTTGTGGCTCTGCCTTTTGGCCTAGCAACAGCTCCAAGGATTTTTACAAAGGTTCTCGGTGCCCTTCTGTCTGTAATCAGAGAACAGGGTATTGTGGTATTTCCTTATTTGGACGATATCTTGGTACTTGCTCAGTCTTCACATTTAGCAGAATCTCATACGAATCGACTTGTATTGTTTCTTCGAGATCATGGTTGGAGGATCAATTTACCGAAAAGTTCATTGATTCCTCAGACAAGGGTAACCTTTTTAGGTTTCCAGATAGATTCAGTGTCCATGACTCTGTCTCTGACAGACAAGAGACGTCTAAAATTGATTTCAGCTTGTCGAAACCTTCAGTCTCAATCATTCCCTTCGGTAGCCTTATGCATGGAAATTCTAGGTCTTATGACTGCTGCATCGGATGCGATCCCCTTTGCTCGTTTTCACATGCAACCTCTTCAGCTCTGTATGCTGAAACAGTGGTGCAGGGATTACACAAAGATATATCAATTGATATCTTTAAAACCGATTTTACGACACTCTCTGACGTGGTGGACAGATCACCATCGTTTAGTTCAGGGGGCTTCTTTTGTTCTTCCAACCTGGACTGTGATTTCAACAGATGCAAGTCTGACAGGTTGGGGAGCTGTTTGGGGGTCTCTGACAGCACAAGGGGTTTGGGAATCTCAGGAGGTGAGATTGCCAATCAATATTTTGGAACTCCGTGCAATTTTCAGAGCTCTTCAGTCATGGCCTCTTCTAAAGAGAGAATCGTTCATTTGTTTTCAGACAGACAATGTCACAACTGTGGCATATATCAATCATCAAGGAGGGACTCACAGTCCTCTGGCTATGAAAGAAGTATCTCGAATACTGGTTTGGGCGGAATCCAGCTCCTGTCTAATTTCTGCGGTTCATATCCCAGGTATAGACAATTGGGAAGCGGATTATCTCAGTCGCCAAACGTTACATCTGGGCGAATGGTCTCTTCACCCAGAGGTATTTCTTCAGATTGTTCAAATGTGGGGACTTCCAGAAATAGATCTGATGGCTTCTCATCTAAACAAGAAACTTCCCAGGTATCTGTCCAGATCCAGGGATCCTCAGGCGGAAGCAGTGGATGCATTGTCACTTCCTTGGAAGTATCATCCTGCCTATATCTTTCCGCCTCTAGTTCTTCTTCCAAGAGTAATCTTCAAGATTCTGAAGGAATGCTCGTTTGTTCTGCTGGTGGCTCCAGCATGGCCTCACAGGTTTTGGTATGCGTATCTTGTCCGGATGGCCTCTTGCCAACCGTGGACTCTTCCGTTAAGACCAGACCTTCTGTCGCAAGGTCCTTTTTTCCATCAGGATCTCAAATCCTTAAATTTGAAGGTATGGAGATTGAACGCTTGATACTTAGTCAAAGAGGTTTCTCTGACTCTGTGATTAATACTACGTTACAGGCTCGTAAATCTGTATCTAGGAAGATATATTATCGAGTCTGGAAGACTTACATTTCTTGGTGTCTTTCTCATCATTTTTCCTTTGAACCGATGCATTCACTGGACATTAAATTACTTTCTTGGAAAGTTTTGTTCCTTTTGGCAATCTCTTCTGCCAGAAGAGTTTCTGAATTATCTGCTCTTTCTTGTGAGTCTCCTTTTCTGATTTTTCATCAGGATAAGGCGGTGTTGCGAACTTCTTTTACATTTTTGCCTAAGGTTGTGAATTCTAACAACATTAGTAGAGAAATTGTGGTTCCTTCATTGTGTCCTAATCCTAAGAATTCTAAGGAGAGATCATTGCATTCTTTGAATGTAGTTAGAGCTTTGAAATATTATGTTGAAGCTACTAAGAATTTCCGAAAGACTTCTAGTCTATTCGTTATTTTTTCCGGTTCTAGGAAAGGTCAGAAGGCCTCTGCCATTTCTTTGGCATCTTGGTTGAAATCTCTAATTCATCATGCTTATGTCGAGTCGGGTAAAACTCTGCCTCAAAGGATTACAGCTCATTCTACTAGGTCAGTTTCTACTTCCTGGGCGTTTAGGAATGAAGCTTCGGTTGATCAGATTTGCAAAGCAGCAACTTGGTCTTCATTGCATACTTTTACTAAATTCTACCATTTTTATGTGTTTTTCTTCTTCTGAAGCAGTTTTTGGTAGAAAAGTACTTCAGGCAGCTGTGTCAGTTTGATTCTTCAGCTTATAATTTCAGTTTTTTTCTTTATAAAATTTAAACTTTATTTTGGGTGTGGATTATTTTCAGCGGAATTGGCTGTCTTTATTTTATCCCTCCCTCTCTAGTGACTCTTGCGTGGAAGATCCACATCTTGGGTATTCATTATCCCATACGTCACTAGCTCATGGACTCTTGCTAATTACATGAAAGAAAACATAATTTATGTAAGAACTTACCTGATAAATTCATTTCTTTCATATTAGCAAGAGTCCATGAGGCCCACCCTTTTTGTGGTGGTTATGATTTTTTTGTATAAAGCACAATTATTCCAATTCCTTATTTTTTATGCTTTCGCACTTTTTTCTTATCACCCCACTTCTTGGCTATTCGTTAAACTGATTTGTGGGTGTGGTGAGGGGTGTATTTATAGGCATTTTGAGGTTTGGGAAACTTTGCCCCTCCTGGTAGGAATGTATATCCCATACGTTACTAGCTCATGGACTCTTGCTAATATGAAAGAAATGAATTTATCAGGTAAGTTCTTACATAAATTATGTTTTTCCTCTTCCTTCTATTAATCCAGAGATTGGGGAAACTGTTCCTAATGTAGATGCAGCTATTTCCTCTTTGTCCAGGCATACCGCTATTCCTTAGAGGATAGTTCATCTTTTAAGTATCCGTTAGATATAAAACATAAAGGTTTTCATAGGTGATCCTTTTAGCTTGCAGGTTTTATGTTTAGGCCTGCAGTCATTGTAGCCCATGTTGCTGCTGCCACTGCTGTTTTGGTGTGATACACTCAGAACTTATTTTTAAGTAAACCACTTTGGATGAGATTCGGAATTGTATTAATCTCCTGAGAACAGCAAATTCCTTAATTTGTGATGCAGCATTGGAACCGATTTGCATTAATGCTAAGAATGCTGCATTAGCTGCTTTAGCTATAGCTTAAAGGGCCATAATACCCAAATGTTTAAACACTTGAAAGTGATGCAGCATAGCTGTAAAAAGCTGACTAGAAAATATCACCTGAACATCTCTATGTAAAAAAGAAAGATATTTTACCTCAAAAGTTCCTCAGTAGCCACCTCCCATTGTAAAGGATTTCTAAGCAGCATTATTAGTATGTCTGTCCCGGGACAGCTGAAAGGATGAGCTTCGTGCACTCTCGTGTTATTTCCATATTCAGGTTAAAGGAAGCTTACTATGAAATCTCATGAGTGAAGTCAAATCTCATGAGATCGCAGTAAGAGTTCATGACCTCAGCACTGCTGATGCTGACTGGCTGTTGTTCATTCCTTCATTTTTATTTTTTATTTTTTTTTACCTGCAGCTGAGTACAACTTTTTACACAGAACTTACTCTACTGAGCTGAGTAAATTGTGAGGTAAAATATCTTCCTTTTTTACATAGAGATGCTCAGGTGATATTTTCCTGTCAGCTTTTTACAGTTATACTACATCAGCTTCAAGTGATTTAGCATATGAGTATTATGTCCCTTTAAGTCTTAGTCTGCTGATATGGTTCTAAGCACAGACTGCTTTTTTTTCCCTTCCAGGTTAAACCTCTTGTTTGAGCCTGGACTGGATGATGATGTTGCTACAGTCACTGCCCCAGGATAAATAATCTAAGGCTAATAAAAGATCTACTGTGCATTTTCTTATATTTCACCATTCTAAGACTCAGAAAGATTTGCCCAGATTTCTAGCTACTCCAAATCCTGAAAGTCTAACTCCTTATTGATCCAAAAACAAACAGTCTAAGAACTCAACCCCAGCTCTCAAGAGCACATGAAGGTGCGGCCTCCATATCAGATCAGTCTCTAGTGGGTGGCAGATTGAATTTCTTTCGGGAGGATTAGGAGAGACCTGTTCAGGATCCTTGAGTATTGCAAATTATTTCCCAAGGATATTAAATAAATTTTAGTTCAAGGCTGTTCTTTGCACTAGATATTCTTTTCTACCTAAGGTGATATCTACAGATACTATCAATCAGGAAATTGTGGTTCCTTCTTTTTGTATAGTTTCTAAGAATTCTAAGGAGCGTATTCTCCACAACTTGGATGTTGTAAGAACTGGTAGCCACAAAAGATTTTAAACTTTATTATTTTTATTCTTTTTCTGGGCCTTGCAAAAGTTGGACAGCTATGGCTGTTACTTTAGCAGCTTGGCTTTAAAGTCAAAATTAAACTTGCATGATTTAGATGGAACATGTAATTGTAAGACAATTTTAAATTCACTTCTGTTTTCAAATGTGCTTCATTCTCTTGATATCCCTTATTGAAAAAGAATATGCACATATCCTACACTTGTGGGAGCTAACTGCTGATTGGTGCCTGCACACATTAGTCCCTTGTGATTGGCTAACTAGAAGTTTTTATCTACTTGCCAGTAGTGCAATGCTGTTCCTTCAGCAAAAGATAACAAGAGAATGAAGTAGATTTGATAATAGAAAGAAAGTTCTTTAAAATTGTATGTTCTATCAAATCATGAAAGAAAATTTTGGGGTTTCCTGTTCCTTTAAGCCTTAATTCAGAAGGCTTATTTGGTTGCTGGGAAAACTCCCCCGAGGATATTACTGCTCATTCTACTAGAGCAGTTGCTGCTTCTTGGCCCTTTTGTAATTAGGCTTTTATTTATCAGATTTTTAAGGCAGCTACTTGGTCTACTTTACACACTTTTTCTAAGTTTTAACACTTTCATATGTGTGTTTCTTCTGAGGCTGCCTTTGGTAGGAAAGTCCTGCAGGCTGTTGTGCCTGAATAGTAACCTCCTGCCTTCACTGTTTGTCCGCCCCTATTTACAGTGCTTTTGTGGACTACACGGCTTGGGTATTGATTCCCACTCATGATTACTCATGGGCTCTCACTAACTGATTAAAGAAAACCAAATGTATGCTTACCTGATAAATTCATTTCTTTCATGATGATGAGTCCTTGAGCCCTTCCTTTACTTTTTGTTCAGGTGGCGTCAGTACATGTTTTGCTCTTCTTTGCCCCGCTATCTTTACTGCTTTTTTATTTTCTTCATATCTACTTAGCTATGTGTATGACTGAGGATCATAGGAGGTGGGAGGGATTTAAAGCTCTGACGCGTTGGGGTGTCTTTTGCCTCCCCCCTAGTGACTTGTGGACTTGCATCACCATGAAAGAAATTCATTTATTAGGTAAGCATACATATAATTTTTTTTACTTATATAGTCATATGATATTAACAGTAGGACTCTATTCCCCAGTCAAGTTACTTTTTATTTGTCATGTTTACAGTTGGGGCATACAGTTCCCCATAATGTTACTTTTTATTTCCTTAAAATAACCCATGTCATGTTGTGAATGAGATCTATTCTAATGCATTGTATTATATATGTGCACGTGTTCCTATGGCTTATACATTTTACCCCATTGATTATTGTAATGATAGTTAATAGTTTTATGCCGATGGCCGGTCTTATAAATGCCATTGTACTTTACTTAAAATGGCAAGCTTGTCACCATTTGAATCCGTGGATTCTTGGCATCAGGATTAATATAGTTGTAGTTTTTGTTTTATACTAGTATTATTCACTATTAAGATAATTAGTATAAAAGTGATAATGTTTGGAATTCTTAGTATTAGAATGTTCTTTTGTAGCTGAACTGGTTTATTCAGCTATTTTGCTTTATTGGAGCACACATGGTCCTTTTGGGTACAGGGGTCCCCAGAGGCAGATTTTTTTTTCACTTTCTGCGATGAGATTTTTGAGTGAAAATGTTTCTGCATGTTATTTAAAAAAATAAAACAAAAAAAAATTAAATTAGGCAGTTACACTAAAGCACCAGTTCAGTTGCAATGTGTTGTTAACTGGAGAATAAATTGCTTTTTAAAGTTTTATCATATATTGCTGCAGACAAAAAAAGAAAATGTAAAATGTCTTTTGAATAAATCTGTTTCCTTTTCTCTTGGTCTAAGATAGAAATGTAGTAATATAAAAAGGTGCATTGCTCATAAGAATGTCTTACATTCAGATAAAACAGCTTTGCAGACTGGGAAAGCCTAGGGGGTGGGTTTGAAAAAATCTAAGAGACAATCAATGCACTGCTGCTTTGCAGCGCTACTGCACATTTTAATCTTCACTTCAAACAGCACTTTGGTGTGGATGCACTGTGTTACGGAAAACGTACACAATGCAACCAGAGCAAAGCACTGGTTGAAGAGAACAGTCTGATGTGGAGCAGTGCTGCAAAGTTAGAGTACTAACAGTTCTGCACGTTTCCTGTTCTTTCTGCAGACATGATGCATTTTCTGTGATGACATCACATATCACTGCCTGTTCTGCCTTGGGGCAGGTGTCATTTTATTACATTAAAAGTATTTTTTTTGCAAACCACTTTTGTGCTCTTTCCTCTATTACTAACAGTTTCTTCTTTTCCTTTCTATAGTTTTTATTGTTTTTATTTAGTCAGAATCAATTGCCATTTGTATACACGAAAATGAATAGAACAAGTTACTGAGGAAATTGGTTTGAAGTGAAAAAGCAGGAAAATGTTTAATACTGTCATACACAAAACACACAGCCTTTTTTGCTGTGTATCTTCCCCTTTGTTTGCGCTTTTAATCCTTCATCAGTTGTACAGTGTTCTCCTTAGAAAATGTTGCCACCCATGTTGGCGTTTTGAAGTACAATATTAGAACATTTTCTGTTATTTGAAGATGTTACTCAAGCTATCCAAAGCACAAATTAATTGCATTATTTAGTTAAAATTTATTTAATCATAATGTGTGCAACAATCAATGGGAAACTATACTTTAAGTCTGCAACATTTTGCTGAGGTTTGGGAGGTGTAACTAGAAGATGGAAATAGGGGCATGGTGAAAATTGTATTGTATACAAACTCTTCATAAAATGATTATAGGTGTGTTGCATTTACAATCCGATCATATAGGTGACTCAGTCCTCATCAAGTACACAGCATGAATGTAACAGCTCACCCCTCTATTCTCTTACACTAGAGAGAAGTACAATCTAACAGAATTAATGTACCCTTCTCTTATAATATGACAGGAATCATTTTATAGTAACTTTTATGTAGACGGTAAAATGACAGATCACATTTTATTCAAAGTATTTAATTTTTTTAGTTAAAAAAGCTAAACATTTTACCTTCATAATGTACAAGAAAACTAAATTTATGCTTACCTGATAAATTCATTTCTTCTATGGTAAGACGAGTCCACGGATTCATCCTTGTGGGATATTATCCTTCCCTACAGGAAGTGGCAAAGAGCACCACAGCAGAGCTGTCTATATAGCTCCTCCCTTAGCTCCATCCCCCAGTCATTCGACTGAAGGTACAGGAAGAAAAAGGAGAAACTACAAGGTGACTGAGTTTAAATAAAAAAATACAATCTGTCTTAAAATGACAGGGCGGGCCGTGGACTCGTCTTACCATAGAAGAAATCAATTTATCAGGTAAGCATAAATTTAGTTTTCTTCTATAAAGGTAAGGGGAGTCCACGTATTCATCCTTTACTTGTGGGATACAATACCAAAGCTACAGGACACGGATGAACGGGAGGGACAAGACAGATGGTTAAACAGAAGGCACCACTGCTTGAAGAACTTTTCTCCCAAAAATAGCCTCCGAAGAAGCAATGGTATCAAATTTGGAAAAGGTATGAAGCGAAGACCAAGTCGCAGCCTTACAAATCTGTTCAACAGAAGCATCATTTTTAAAAGCCCATGTGGAAGCCACCGTCCTAGTAGAGTGAGCAGTAATTCTTTCAGGAGGCTTCTGTCCAGCAGTCTCGTAGGCCAACCGGATGATGCTTTTCAGCCAAAAGGCAAGAGAGGTAGCCGTAGCTTTTTGACCTCTACGTTTTCCAGAATAGACAACAAACAAAGAAGATGTTTGACGGAAATCTTTGGTCGCTTGCAAGTAAAACTTTAAAGCACAAACCACGTCCAAGTTGTGCAATTAGACGCTCCTTCTTAGAGGGAAGATTAGGACACAGAGAAGGAACAACAATTTCCTGATTAATATTCATATTATTAACAACCTTAGGAAGGAATCCAGGTTTGGTACGCAAAACCACCTTATCAGCATGGAAAACAAGATAAGGCGAGTCGCATTGCAATGCAGATAGTTCAGAAACTCTTCGAGCCGAAGAGATAGCAACTAAAAACAGAACTTTCCAAGATAGAAGCTTATCATCTATGGAATGCATAGGTTCAAACGGAACCCCTTGAAGAACCTTAAAAACTAAATTCAAACTCCATGGCGGAGCAACAGGTTTAAACACAGGCTTGATTCTAACTAAAGCCTGACAGAACGACTGAACGTCTGGAACATCTGCCAGACGTTTGTGCAGTAGAATTGATAAAGCAGCTATCTGTCCCTTTAAGGAACTAGCTGATAACCCCTTCTCCAATCTTTCTTGGAGAAAGGACAAAATCCTAGAAATCCTGATCTTACTCCACGAGTAGCCTTTGGATTTGCACCAATAAAGATATTTACGCCATATCTTGTGATAAATTTTCCTGGTGACAGGCTTTTGAGCCTGAATCAAGGTATCTATGACCGACTCAGAAAACCCCCGCTTGGATAAGATCAAGCATTCAATTTCCAAGCAGTCAGTTGCAGAGAAACGAGATTTGGATTCTGGAACGGACCCTGAATCAGAAGGTCCCGTCTCAGTGGCAGAGTCCATGGTGGAAGAGATGACATGTCCACCAGGTCTGCATACCAAGTCCTGTGTGGCCATGCAGGTGTTATCAAAATCACAGAAGCTCTCTCCTGTTTGATTCTGGCAATCAAACGAGGAAGGAGAGGAAAAGGTGGAAACACTTAAGCCAGGTTGAACGACCAGGGTACTGCTAGAGCATCTATCAGTACTGCCTGAGGATCCCTTGACCTGGACCCATATCGAGGAAGTTTGGCTTTCTGATGAGACGACATCAGATCCAATTCTGGTGTGCCCCATTGCTGAATTAATTGTGCAAACACCTCCGGATGGAGTTCCCACCCCCCGGATGAAAAGTCTGACGACTTAGAAAATCCGCTTCCCAGTTCTCCACTCCTGGGATATAGATTGCTGATAGATGGCAAGAGTGAGTCTCTGCCCATTGAATTATTTTGGTAACCTCTATCATCGCTAGAGAACTCTTTGTTCTCCCTTGATTGCTATATGCTACAGTAGTGATATTGTCCGACTGGAATCTTATGAATCTGGCCGACGCCAGCTGAGGCCACGCCTGAAGCACGTTGAATATCACTCTCAGTTCTAGAATATTTATCGGGAGGAAAGCCTCCTCCTGAGTCCACAATCCCTGTGCTTTCAGGGAATTCCAGACTGCACACCAGCCCAATAGGCTGGCGTCCATCGTCACTATGACCCACGCTGGCCTGCGGAAACACATTCCCTCGGACAGATGATCCTGTGACAACCACCAAAGAAGAGTCTCTGGTCTCTTGGTCCAGATTTATCTGAGGAGATACATCTGCATAATCCCCATTCCACTGTTTGAGCATGCAAAGTTGCAGTGGTCTGAGATGCAAGCGAGCAAACGGAACTATGTCCATTGCTGCTACCATTAAACTGATTACCTCCATACACTGAGCCACTGACGGCCGAGAAATGGAATGAAGAGCTCTGCAGATGGATAAAATCTTTAATTTCCTGACCTCCGTCAGAAAAATTTTCATGTCCACCGAATCTATCAGAGTTCCCAGGAATGGAACTCTTGTGAGAGGGATAAGTGAACTCTTTTGTACGTTCACCTTCCACCCGTGAGATCTTAGAAAAGCCAACACGATGTCCTTGTGAGACTTGGCTAATTGGTAAGTTGACGCCTGGATTAAGATATCGTCCAGATAAGACGCCACAGCTATGCCCCGCGGCCTTAGAACCGCCAGAAGGGACCCTAGCACCTTTGTGAAAATTCTGGGAGCCGTGGCCAACCCAAAGGGAAGAGCCACAAACTGGTAATGCTTGTCCAGAAAGGCGATCCTGAGGAACTGGTGATAATCTTTGTGGATAGGAATTTGTAGATACGCATCCTTTAAGTCCACGGTGGTCATATATTGACCCTCCTGGATCATTGGCAAAATAGTCTGAATGGTCTCCATCTTGAAGGATGGGACTCTGAGGAATTTGTTTAGGATCTTGAGATCCAAAATTGGTCTGAAAGTTCCCTCTTTTTTGGGAATCACAAACAGATTGGAGTAGAGCCCTTGCCCCTGTTCTGTATTCGGAACTTGGCAGATCACTCCCATGGAATATAGGTCTTCTACACAGCGTAAGAACGCCTCTCTTTTTGTCTGGTTTACAGACAATTGAGAAAGATGGAATCTCCCCCTTGGGGAAGAATCTTTGAAATCTAGAAGATACCCCTGGGTTACTATTTCTAAAGCCCAGGAGTCCTGAACGTCTCTTGCCCAAGCCTGAGCGAAGAGAGAAAGTCTGCCCCCTACTAGATCCGGTCCCGGATCGGGGGCTACCCTTTCATGCTGACTTGGTAGCAGCAGCGGGCTTCTTGGCCTGTTTACCCTTATTCCAAGTTTCGTTAGGTTTCCAGACTGACTTGGATTGAGCAGGATTCCCCTCTTGCTTCGCGGCAGAGGAAGAGGGGACCACCTTTAAAGTTTAGAAAGGAACGAAAATTATTTTGTTTGGTCCTCATCTTATTCATCTTATCCTGAGGAAGGGCATGGCCTTTCCCTCCAGTGATGTCTGAAATGATCTCTTTCAGTTCAGGCCCGAATAGGGTCTTACCCTTGAAAGGGATGGCTAAAAGCTTAGCTTTTGATGACACATCAGCAGACCAGGACTTAAGCCATAACACTCTGCGTGCTAAAATGGCAAAACCTGAATTCTTTGCTGCTAATTTAGCCAATTGAAAAGCGGCATCTGTAATGAAAGAATTAGCTAGCTTGAGAGCCCTAATTCTATCTAGAATATCCTCTGATGGAGTCTCAACCTGAAGAGCCTCTTCCAGAGCCTCGAACCAAAAGGACGCTGCAGTAGTTACAGGAACAATGCACGCTATAGGTTGGAGAAGAAAACCTTGATGAACAAATATTTTCTTCAGGAGACCCTCTAATTTTTTTATCCATAGGATCTTTGAAAGCACAACTGTCCTCAATAGGTATAGTTGTACGCTTATGCAGGGTAGAAATAGCTCCCTCCGCCTTAGGGACTGTCGGCCACGAGTCCCGCACGGTGTCTGATATGGGAAACATTTTCTTAAAAGTAGCAGGGGGAGCGAACGGAATTCCTGGTCTATCCCACTCCTTAGTAACAATTTCCAAAATCCTCTTAGGAACTGGAAAAACATCAGTGTAGGCAGGAACCTCTAGGAATTTGTCCATTTTACACATTTTTTTACGGAACTACAATAGGGTCACAATCATCCAGAGTCGCTAAAACCTCCCTGAGCAATAAGCGGAGGTGTTCTAGTTTAAATTTAAAAGCCGTCATATCTGAATCTGTCTGAGGGAACATATTTCCTAAGTCAGAAATCTCTCCCTCAGCCAACAAATCTCTCACTTCAGAACATTTTGAGGGTACATCATATAGCTAATAAAGCGTCAGAGGGCTCAGCGTTTGTTCTCACACCAGACCTACTGCGCTTACCCTGCAACCCCGGCAGTTTAGATAAAACCTCAGTGAGGGTAGTATTCATAACTGTGGCCATATCCTGCAGGGTGAAAGAATTAGACGCACTAGAAGTACTTGGCGTCGCTTGTGCGGTCATTAACGGTTGTGACACTTGGGGGGAATTAGATGGCATAACCTGATTCTCTTCTGACTGAGAATCATCCTGCGACATACTTTTAGTAGCTAAAATATGTTCTTTGCAATTTGACCTTTCAGTGCATGAGGGACACATTCTAAGAGGAGGTTCCACAATGGCTTCTAAACATATTTGACATTGAGGAAAGTCAATGTTTGACATGTTGAACAGGCTAGTAATGACTACAAACAAGCATGAAAACACTTTATTTAGTGAAAAGAATAACAATCTTAAAAAAACGGTACTGTGCCTTTAAGAGAAAAAAAGCATACACATTCTCCAAAACAGCCTAAACATACACCAAATTTTTCAAAATTTTGTATGTAGACACACAATAGGTAGTTAAGATTGCACCACAAACATTTTTAACAATTAACACCTTAATTTCTAAATTGGATCGAAAATAGGCCCAGATCCGGCAAAAAAATCCTCAGCACCTTGCCACAGCCCTGCTGTGGCCCTTCCTGCCCTCAGGGATCGAAAATGTGGGGTAAAAGCTTCGATTTGGCCTAAAACATACACCAGGGCCCTCAGGAGTTAGAGCTTGCTGCTTGCAGTACAAAACTAACTGCGCATCTGAGGCGTGAAAAAATTCCCCGCCCATCTCACTCGATATTTCCTAGCCTTAAAGGGCCACTGTAAGTAAATATTTTCTATGCCTGCTACTACCTAACTACCCCAAATACGCTTTTTATCAATAGCATTTCATTAACATATCTCTACCGTATATCAGAAATCTTGTCTGCAAATTTAATTGTTTTCCAAACTCACTCCATGGGTACCCTTTGCTCTGTACCAATCCGCTTACAATACCTAGGTTTCAAAGTGGCGCTTTAAACACAAAGTTATTGGTTTAAGTAATTTGAACACGCAGTGCTGAAAATAGTGGGCAGGATAACGTGACATCATCGGCGAATAAAAGATATAACTTTTAGAACGTTATGAAACTTCGTTTTGGAGAAAATATAGGTCAGTAGGTTTTAATTAATGTTTATTAACTTTAATATGTTAGTTGTTTAGCTTAAAAATTATAACAGAAAGTAATCCTTTAAAGAACCGCACCAGAGCGGTTATAACTAGCCATGTGGGTTCTAAGTCCCAAAAATTAAGCCATGTGTGCTCTAATAAAGTTGCCTGAAACGTTTATTTGCTCACAAAAAACGTTAAAGCACTCCCATCCAAAAAACGTTTGCTCACAAACATTTGCCATTCAGTGTCAACCATATATGTAATTGGCCCCATATGCAAGCTAAGTAATGCCCTTCTCTTAGCTCTAGGATTACTGCTTACCCTTACCCCCCTGGGTAAAATGTCAGCCTTTCTGAAATACCACAGTCTCTCCAGAAAAAATATGACTGAACATACCTCATTGCTGCATAGCATGAAACAGTTCCTCACACTGAAGTTTCCTGTACTCCTCAGCCTCTGTGGGAACAGCAATGGACCTTAGTTACAAATGCTAAGATCATCATCATCCAGGCAGCAGTCTTCATCCATCTGCTGCCTGAGAGTAAATAGTACAAACCGGTACCATTTAAAATAACAAACTCTTGCTTGAAGAAATTAAAAACTAATATTTCTTTCATGTAATTAGCAAGAGTCCATGAGCTAGTGACGTATGGGATATACATTCCTACCAGGAGGGGCAAAGTTTCCCAAACCTCAAAATGCCTATAAATACACCCCTCACCACACCCACTAATCAGTTTTACAAACTTTGCCTCCTATGGAGGTGGTGAAGTAAGTTTGTGCTAGATTCTACGTTGATATGCGCTCCGCAGCAGGTTGGAGCCCGGTTTTCCTCTCAGCGTGCAGTGAATGTCAGAGGGATGTGAGGAGAGTATTGCCTATTTGAATTCAATGATCTCCTTCTACGGGGTCTATTTCATAGGTTCTCTGTTATCGGTCGTAGAGATTCATCTCTTACCTCCCTTTTCAGATCGACGATATACTCTTATATATACCATTACCTCTACTGATTCTCATTTCAGTACTGGTTTGGCTTTCTACTACATGTAGATGAGTGTCCTGGGGTAAGTAAGTCTTATTTTCTGTGACACTCTAAGCTATGGTTGGGCACTTTTATATAAAGTTCTAAATATATGTATTCAAACATTTATTTGCCTTGACTCAGGATGTTCAACGTTCCTTATTTCAGACAGTCAGTTTCATATTTGGGATAATGCATATGAATAAATCAATTTTTTTCTTACCTTTAAAATTTGACTTTCTTCTGTTAAGTGTGATCAGTCCACGGGTCATCATTACTTCTGGGATATTACTCCTCCCCAACAGGAAGTGCAAGAGGATTCACCCAGCAGAGCTGCATATAGCTCCTCCCCTCTACGTCACTCCCAGTCATTCTCTTGCACCCAACGACTAGATAGGATGTGTGAGAGGACTATGGTGATTATACTTAGTTTTTATCTTCAATCAAGAGTTTGTTATTTTAAAATAGCACCGGAGTGTGTTATTATCTCTCTGGCAGAGTTTGAAGAAGAATCTACCAGAGTTTTTGTTATGATTTTAGCCGGAGTAGTTAAGATCATATTGCTGTTTCTCGGCCATCTGAGGAGAGGTAAACTTCAGATCAGGGGACAGCGGGCAGATGAATCTGCATAGAGGTATGTAGCAGTTTTTATTTTCTGATAATGGAATTGATGAGAAAATCCTGCCATACCGATATGTCATGTATGTATACTTTACACTTCAGTATTCTGGGGAATGGTACTTCACTAGAATTACACTGTAAGAAATACATAAAGCTGTTTAATAACTAGAGATTATGTTTAACGTTTTTGCTGGAATGTAAAATCGTTTTCATTTACTGAGGTACTGAGTGAATAAATGTTTGGGCACTATTTTTCCACTTGGCAGTTGCTTAATCTGTTTTCTGACAGTTTCTGTTCTCCCTCACTGCTGTGTGTGAGGGGGAGGGGCCGTTTTTTGGCGCTTTTACTACGCATCAAATATTTCAGTCAGCAACTCATTGTATTCCCTGCATGATCCGGTTCATCTCTACAGAGCTCAGGGGTCTTCAAAACTTATTTTGAGGGAGGTAATTTCTCTCAGCAGAGCTGTGAGGATTGTAGTTTGACTGAGATAAAAAACGTTTATTCTGTAATTTGTTTCCTGCTTTCAGAATTTGTTATCTTTGCTAATGGGATTAAACCTTTGCTAAAGTTGTGTTGTTTACAAGGATTGAGGCTATAACTGTTTCAATTTATTAATTTTCAACTGTCATAGATCTTCTGTGCTTCTTAAAGGCACAGTACGTTTTAATATTATTCTAATTGAATTGTATTTCCAAGTTGCAAGTTTATTTGCTAGTGTGTTAAACATGTCTGATTCAGAGGATGATACCTGTGTCATTTGTTGCAATGCCAAAGTGGAGCCCAATAGAAATTTATGTACTAACTGTATTGATGCTACTTTAAATAAAAGTCAATCTGTACAAATTGAACAAATTTCACCAAACAACGAGGGGAGAGTTATGCCGACTAACTCGCCTCACGTGTCAGTACCTACATCTCCCGCTCAGAGGGAGGTGCGTGATATTGTAGCGCCGAGTACATCTGGGCGGCCATTACAAATCACATTACAGGATATGGCTACTGTTATGACTGAGGTTTTGGCTAAATTACCAGAACTAAGAGGTAAGCGTGATCACTCTGGGGTGAGAACAGAGTGCGCTGATAATATTAGGGCCATGTCAGACACTGCGTCACAGGTGGCAGAACATGAGGACGGAGAACTTCATTCTGTGGGTGACGGTTCTGATCCAAACAGACTGGATTCAGATATTTCAAATTTTAAATTTAAACTGGAAAACCTCCGTGTATTACTAGGGGAGGTGTTAGCGGCTCTGAATGATTGTAACACAGTTGCAATACCAGAGAAAATGTGTAGGTTGGATAAATATTTTGCGGTACCGACGAGTACTGAGGTTTTTCCTATACCTAAGAGACTTACTGAAATTGTTACTAAGGAGTGGGATAGACCCGGTGTGCCGTTCTCACCCCCTCCGATATTTAGAAAAATGTTTCCAATAGACGCCACCACAAGGGACTTATGGCAAACGGTCCCTAAGGTGGAGGGAGCAGTTTCTACCTTAGCTAAGCGTACCACTATCCCGGTGGAGGATAGCTGTGCTTTTTCAGATCCAATGGATAAAAAGTTAGAGGGTTACCTTAAGAAAATGTTTGTTCAACAAGGTTTTATATTGCAACCCCTTGCATGCATTGCGCCGATCACGGCTGCAGCGGCATTCTGGATTGAGTCTCTGGAAGAGAACATTGGTTCAGCTACTCTGGACGACATTACGGACAGGCTTAGAGTCCTTAAACTAGCTAATTCATTCATTTCGGAGGCCGTAGTACATCTTACTAAACTTACGGCGAAGAATTCAGGATTCGCCATTCAGGCACGCAGGGCGCTGTGGCTAAAATCCTGGTCAGCTGATGTTACTTCTAAGTCTAAATTGCTTAATATACCTTTCAAAGGGCAGACCTTATTCGGGCCCGGGTTGAAAGAGATTATCGCTGACATTACAGGAGGTAAAGGCCATGCCCTGCCTCAGGACAAAGCCAAAGTTAAGGCTAGACAGTCTAATTTTCGTTCCTTTCGTAATTTCAAAGCAGGAGCAGCATCAACTTCCTCTGCACCAAAACAGGAAGGAGCTGTTGCTCGCTACAGACAAGGCTGGAAACCTAACCAGTCCTGGAACAAGGGCAAGCAGGCCAGGAAACCTGCTGCTGCCCCTAAAACAGCATGAATTGAGGGCCCCCGATCCGGGATCGGATCTAGTGGGGGGCAGACTTTCTCTCTTCGCCCAGGCTTGGGCAAGAGATGTCCAGGATCCCTGGGCGCTAGAGATAATATCTCAGGGATACCTTCTGGACTTCAAATACTCTCCTCCAAGAGAGAGATTTCATCTGTCAAGATTGTCAACAATCCAGACAAAGAAAGAGGCGTTTCTACGCTGCGTACAAGAGCTCTTGTTAATGGGAGTAATCCATCCAGTTCCACGATCGGAACAGGGACAGGGGTTTTACTCAAATCTGTTTGTGGTTCCCAAAAAAGAGGGAACTTTCAGACCAATCCTGGACTTAAAGATCCTAAACAAATTCCTAAGAGTTCCATCGTTCAAGATGGAGACTATTCGGACAATTTTACCTATGATCCAAGAGGGTCAGTACATGACCACTGTAGATTTAAAAGATGCTTACCTTCACATACCGATTCACAAAGATCATTATCGGTACCTAAGGTTTGCCTTCCTAGACAGGCATTACCAGTTTGTGGCTCTTCCATTCGGATTGGCTACAGCTCCAAGAATCTTCACAAAGGTTCTGGGTGCTCTTCTGGCGGTACTAAGACCGCGGGGAATCTCGGTAGCTCCATACCTAGACGACATTCTGATACAAGCTTCAAGCTTTCAAACTGCCAAGTCTCATACAGAGTTAGTGCTGGCATTTCTAAGGTCACATGGATGGAAGGTGAACGAAAAGAAAAGTTCACTCGTTCCACTCACAAGAGTTCCCTTCCTGGGGACTCTTATAGATTCTGTAGAAATGAAGATTTACCTGACAGAGGACAGGCTAACAAGACTTCAAAGTGCTTGCCGCACCCTACAATTCCATTCAACACCCGTCAGTGGCTCAATGCATGGAGGTAATCGGCTTAATGGTAGCGGCAATGGACATAGTACCCTTTGCACGCTTACACCTCAGACCACTGCAACTGTGCATGCTAAGTCAGTGGAATGGGGATTACTCAGACTTATCCCCTTCTCTGAATCTGGATCAAGAGACCAGAAATTCTCTTCTATGGTGGCTTTCTCGGCCACATCTGTCCAGGGGGATGCCATTCAGCAGACCAGACTGGACAATTGTAACAACAGACGCCAGCCTTCTAGGTTGGGGTGCCGTCTGGAATTCTCTGAAGGCTCAGGGACAATGGAGTCAGGAGGAGAGTCTCCTGCCAATAAACATTCTGGAATTGAGAGCAGTTCTCAATGCCCTCCTGGCTTGGCCCCAGTTGACAACTCGGGGGTTCATCAGGATTCAGTCGGACAACATCACGACTGTAGCTTACATCAACCATCAGGGAGGGACAAGAAGCTCCCTAGCTATGATGGAAGTATCAAAGATAATTCTCTGGGCAGAGTCTCACTCTTGCCACCTGTCAGCAATCCACATCCCGGGAGTGGAGAACTGGGAGGCGGATTTCTTAAGTCGTCAGACTTTTCATCCGGGGGAGTGGGAACTTCATCCGGAGGTCTTTGCCCAAATACTGCGACGTTGGGGCAAACCAGAGATAGATCTCATGGCGTCTCGACAGAACGCCAAGCTTCCTCGTTACGGGTCCAGATCCAGGGATCCAGGAGCAGTCCTGATAGATGCTCTGACAGCACCTTGGGACTTCAGGATGGCTTACGTGTTTCCACCCTTCCCGTTGCTTCCTCGATTGATTGCCAGAATCAAACAAGAGTGAGCATCAGTGATTCTAATAGCACCTGCGTGGCCACGCAGGACTTGGTATGCAGACCTGGTGGACATGTCATCCTGTCCACCTTGGTCTCTACCTCTGAAACAGGACCTTCTGATACAGGGTCCCTTCAAACATCAAAATCTAACTTCTCTGAAGCTGACTGCTTGGAAATTGAACGCTTGATTTTATCAAGACGTGGGTTTTCTGAGTAAGTTATTGATACCTTAATACAGGCTAGGAAACCTGTTACCAGAAAGATTTACCATAAGATATGGCGTAAATACCTATATTGGTGTGAATCCAAAGGTTACTCTTGGAGTAAGGTTAGGATTCCTAGGATATTGTCTTTTCTACAAGAAGGTTTAGAAAAGGGTTTATCTGCTAGTTCATTAAAGGGACAGATCTCAGCTCTGTCCATTCTGTTACACAAACGTCTGTCAGAAGTTCCTGACGTCCAGGCTTTTTGTCAGGCTTTTTGTCAGGCTTTGACCAGGATTAAGCCTGTGTTTAAAACTGTTGCTCCACCATGGAGTTTAAACCTTGTTCTTCCGCTACCTCTCTTTCTTTTTGGCTTCGTAGCATAATTCGTTTAGCTTATGAGACTGCTGGACAGCAGCCTCCTGAAAGAATTACAGCTCATTCTACTAGAGCTGTGGCTTCCACTTGGGCCTTCAAGAATGAGGCCTCTGTTGAACAGATTTGCAAGGCTGCAACTTGGTCTTCGCTTCATACTTTTTCCAAATTTTACAAATTTGACACTTTTGCTTCATCGGAGGCTATTTTTGGGAGAAAGGTTCTACAGGCAGTGGTTCCTTCCGTTTAAGTTCCTGCCTTGTCCCTCCCGTCATCCGTGTACTTTTGCTTTGGTATTGGTATCCCAGAAGTAATGATGACCCGTGGACTGATCACACTTAACAGAAGAAAACATAATTTATGCTTACCTGATAAATTCCTTTCTTCTGTAGTGTGATCAGTCCACGGCCCGCCCTGTTTTTAAGGCAGGTAAATATTTTTTAATTTATACTCCAGTCACCACTTCACCCTTGGCTTTTCCTTTCTCGTTGGTCCTTGGTCGAATGACTGGGAGTGACATAGAGGGGAGGAGCTATATGCAGCTCTGCTGGGTGAATCCTCTTGCACTTCCTGTTGGGGAGGAGTAATATCCCAGAAGTAATGATGACCCGTGGACTGATCACACTACAGAAGAAAGGAATTTATCAGGTAAGCATAAATTAGGTTTTTTTCCCTGTGGGCTGTTAGCCTTGCGGGGGCTGAAAATGCTTCATTTTATTGCGTCATTCTTGGCGCGGACTTTGACGCAAAAATGTTTTTATCGTTTCCGGCGTCATACGTGTCGCCGGAAGTTGCGTCATTTTTGACGTTTTTTTGCGCCAAAGGTGTCAGCGTTCCGGATGTGGCGTCATTTATGGGCGTCACTATTGTCTCCACATTATTTAAGTCTCATTATTTATTGCTTCTGGTTGCTAGAAGCTTGTTCACTGGCATTTTTTCCCATTCCTGAAACTGTAATTTCAGGAATTTGATCAATTTTGCTTTATATGTTGTTTTTTCTATTTCATATTGCAAGATGTCCCAGATTGACACTGAGTCAGAAGATACTTCTGGAAAAACGCTGCCTGGTGCTGGATCTACCAAAGTTAAGTGTATCTGCTGTAAACTTGTGGTATCTGTTCCTCCAGCTGTTGTTTGTAATGAATGTCATGACAAACTTGTTAATGCAGATAATATTTCCTTTAGTAATGTTACATTACCTGTTGCTGTTCCGTCAACATCTAATACTCAGAGTGTTCCTGTTAACATAAGAGATTTTGTTTCTAAATCCATTAAGAAGGCTATGTCTGTTATTCCTCCTTCTAGTAAACGTAAAAGTCTTTTAAAACTTCTCTTTTTTCAGATGAATTTTTAAATGAACATCATCATTCTGATTCTGATAATGGTTCCTCTGGTTCAGAGGATTCTGTCTCAGAGGTTGATGCTGATAAATCTTCATATTTATTCAAAATGGAATTTATTCGTTCTTTGCTTAAAGAAGTCTTAATTGCATTAGAAATAGAGGATTCTGGTCCTCTTGATACTAAATCTAAATGTTTAAATAAGGTTTTTAAATCTCCTGTAGTTATTCCAGAAGTTTTTCCTGTCCCTGATGCTATTTCTGAAGTAATCTCCAGGGAATGGAATAATTTGGGTAATTCATTTACTCCTTCTAAACGTTTTAAGCAATTATATCCTGTGCCATCTGACAGATTAGAGTTTTGGGACAAAATCCCTAAAGTTGATGGGGCTGTCTCTACTCTTGCTAAACGTACTACTATTCCTTCGGCAGATAGTACTTCCTTTAAGGATCCTTTAGATAGGAAGATTGAATCCTTTCTAAGAAAATCTTACTTATGTTCATGTAATCTTCTTAGACCTGCTATATCTTTAGCGAATGTTGCTGCAGCTTCAACTTTTTGGTTAGAAGCTTTAGCGCAACAAGTAACAGATCATAATTCTCATTGCATTGTTAATCTTCTTCAACATGCTAATAATTTTATTTGTGATGCCATCTTTGATATCATTAGGGTTGATGTCAGGTATATGTCTCTAGCTATTTTAGCTAGAAGAGCTTTATGGCTTAAAACTTGGAATGCTGATATGTCTTCTAAGTCTACTTTGCTTTACCTTTCTTTCCAGGGTAATAAATGATTGGGTTCTCAGTTGGATTCTATTATCTCAACTGTTACTGGAGGGAAATGAACTTTTTTACCACAGGATAAAAAATCTAAAGGTAAATTTAGGTCTAATAATCGTTTTCGTTCCTTTCGTCACAATAAGGAACAAAAGCCTGATCCTTCACCCACAGGAGCAGTATCAGTTTGGAAACCATCTCCAGTCTGGAATAAATCCAAGCCTTTTAGAAAACCAAAGCCAGCTCCCAAGTCCACATGAAGGTGCGGCCCTCATTCCAGCTCAGCTGGTAGGGGGCAGATTACGTTTTTTCAAAGAAATTTGGATCAATTCAATTCACAATCTTTGGATTCAGAACATTGTTTCAGAAGGGTACAGAATTATCTTCAAGATAAGGCCTCCTGCAAAGAGTTTTTTCTTTCCCGTGTCCCAGTAAATCCAGCGAAGGCTCTAGCATTTCTGAAATGTGTTTCAGATCTAGAGTTGGCTGGAGTAATTATGCCAGTTCCAGTTCTGGAACAGGGACTGGGGTTTTATTCAAATCTCTTCATTGTACCAAAGAAGGAGAATTCCTTCAGACCAGTTCTGGATCTAAAAATATTGAATCGTTCTGTAAGGATACCAACATTCAAAATGGTAACTATAAGGACTATCCTGCCTTTTGTTCAGCAAGGGCATTATATGTCCACAATAGATTTACAGGATGCATATCTGCATATTCCGATTCATCCAGATCACTATCAGTTTCTGAGATTCTCTTTCCTAGACAAGCATTACCAGTTTGTGGCTCTGCCGTTTGGCCTAGCAACAGCTCCAAGAATTTTTACAAAGGTTCTCGGTGCCCTTCTGTCTGTAATCAGAGAACAGGGTATTGTGGTATTTCCTTATTTGGACGATATCTTGGTACTTGCTCAGTCTTCACATTTAGCAGAATCTCATACGAATCGACTCGTGTTGTTTCTTCAAGATCATGGTTGGAGGATCAATTTACCGAAAAGTTAATTGATTCCTCAGACAAGGGTAACCTTTTTAGGTTTCCAGATAGATTCAGTGTCCATGACTCTGTCTCTGACAGACAAGAGACGTCTAAAATTGATCTCAGCTTGTCGAAACCTTCAATCACAATCATTCCCTTCGGTAGCCTTATGCATGGAAATTCTAGGTCTTATGACTGCTGCATCGGACGCGATCCCCTTTGCTCGTTTTCACATGCGACCTCTTCAGCTCTGTATGCTGAACCAGTGGTGCAGGGATTACACAAAGATATCTCAAGTAATATCTTTAAAACCGATTGTACGACACTCTCTGACGTGGTAGACAGATCACCATCGTTTAGTTCAGGGGGCTTCTTTTGTTCTTCCGACCTGGACTGTAATTTCAACAGATGCAAGTCTGACAGGTTGGGGAGCTGTTTGGGGGTCTCTGACAGCACAAGGGGTTTGGGAATCTCAGGAGGTGAGATTGCCAATCAATATTTTGGAACTCCGTGCAATTTTCAGAGCTCTTCAGTCATGGCCTCTTCTAAAGAGAGAATCGTTCATTTGTTTTCAGACAGACAATGTCACAACTGTGGCATATATCAATCATCAAGGAGGGACTCACAGTCCTCTGGCTATGAAAGAAGTATCTCGAATACTGGTATGGGCGGAATCCAGCTCCTGTCTAATTTCTGCGGTTCATATCCCAGGTATAGACAATTGGGAAGCGGATTATCTCAGTCGCCAAACGTTACATCCGGGCGAATGGTCTCTTCACCCAGAGGTATTTCTTCAGTTTGTTCAAATGTGGGGACTTCCAGAAATAGATCTGATGGCTTCTCATCTAAACAAGAAACTTCCCAGGTATCTGTCCAGATCCAGGGATCCTCAAGCGGAAGCAGTGGATGCATTGTCACTTCTGTGGAAGTATCATCTTGCCTATATCTTTCTGCCTCTAGTTCTTCTTCCAAGAGTAATCTCCAAGATTCTGAAGGAATGCTAGTTTGTTATGCTGGTGGCTCCAGCATGGCCTCACAGGTTTTGGTATGCAGATCTTGTCCGGATGGCCTCTTGCCAACCGTGGACTCTTCCGTTAAGACCAGACCTTCTGTCGCAAGGTCCTTTTTTCCATCAGGATCTCAAATCCTTAAATTTAAAGGTATGGAGATTGAACGCTTGATACTTAGTCAAAGAGGTTTCTCTGACTTTGTGATTAATACTATGTTACAGGCTCGTAAATCTGTATCTAGGAAGATATATTATAGAGTCTGGAAGACTTACATTTCTTGGTGTCTTTCTCATCATTTTTCCTGGCATTCTTTTAGAATTCCGAGAATTTTACAGTTTCTTCAGGATGGTTTGGATAAAGGTTTGTCTGCAAGTTCCTTGAAAGGACAAATCTCTGCTCTTTCTGTTCTTTTTCACAGAAAGATTGCTAATCTTCCTGATATTCATTGTTTTGTACAAGCTTTGGTTCGTATAAAACCTGTTATTAAGTCAATTTCTCCTCCTTGGAGTTTGAATTTGGTTCTGGGGGCTCTTCAAGCTCCTCCGTTTGAACCTATGCATTCATTGGACATTAAATTACTTTCTTGGAAAGTTTTGTTTCTTTTGGCCATCTCTTCTACTAGAAGAGTTTCTGAATTATCTGCTCTTTCTTGTGAGTCTCCTTTTCTGATTTTTCATCAGGATAAGGCAGTGTTGCGAACTTCTTTTACATTTTTACCTAAGGTTGTGAATTCTAACAACATTAGTAGAGAAATTGTGGTTCCTTCATTATGTCCTAATCCTAAGAATTCTAAGGAGAGATCATTGCATTCTTTGGATGTAGTTAGAGCTTTGAAATATTATGTTGAAGCCACTAAGAATTTCCGAACGACTTCTAGTCTATTTGTTATCTTTTCCGGTTCTAGGAAAGATCAGAAGGCCTCTGCCATTTCTCTGGCATCTTGGTTGAAATCTTTAATTCATCATGCTTATGTCGAGTCGGGTAAAACTCCGCCTCAAAGGATTACAGCTCATTCTACTAGGTCAGTTGCTACTTCCTGGGCGTTTAGGAATGAAGCTTCGGTTGATCAGATTTGCAAAGCAGCAACTTGGTCTTCTTTGCATACTTTTACTAAATTCTACCATTTTGATGTGTTTTCTTCTTCTGAAGCAGTTTTTGGTAGAAAAGTACTTCAGGCAGCTGTTTATTTGATTCTTCTGCTTATAATTTCAGTTTTTTTCATTATAAGATTTAAACTTTGTTTTGGGTGTGGATTATTTTCAGCGGAATTGGCTGTCTTTATTTTATCCCTCCCTCTCTAGTGACTCTTGCGTGGAAGATCCACATCTTGGGTAGTCATTATCCCATACGTCACTAGCTCATGGACTCTTGCTAATTACATGAAAGAAAACATAATTTATGTAAGAACTTACCTGATAAATTAATTTCTTTCATATTAGCAAGAGTCCATGAGGCCCACCCTTTTTTGTGGTGGTTATGATTTTTTTGTATAAAGCACAATTATTCCAATTCCTTATTTTTTATGCTTTCGCACTTTTTTCTTATCACCCCGCTTCTTGGCTATGCGTTAAACTGATTTGTGGGTGTGGTGAGGGGTGTATTTATAGGCATTTTGAGGTTTGGGAAACTTTGCCCCTCCTGGTAGGAATGTATATCCCATACGTCACTAGCTCATGGACTCTTGCTAATATGAAAGAAATGAATTTATCAGGTAAGTTCTTACATAAATTATGTTTTTATCTCCTCTTACACTTTACCCTTCCTAGTACTTAGAGTAGGCAAAGAGAATGACTGGGGGGTGGAGCTAAGGGAGGAGCTATATAGACAGCTCTGCTGTGGTGCTCTTTGCCACTTCCTGTAGGGAAGGATAATATCCCACAAGTAAAGGATGAATCCGTGGACTCGTCTTATCTTTATAGAAGAAAAAAACACTCGGAGCATACCTGAAAGTTTATCTGGCTTTTTGTTAAAGAGACACTAAACTTTAAATACATTTCATGCATCTCCCTCTAATCATGGGTGCTGCCATTCTAGAACTTTAGATTACACTGCAGGTATCTGAAGGAGAATTACTGCACATGTGCAAACAGGTCAGCACTGGAAGGGGGCGGTGAATCATCTCAATGCTTATAAAATGTTTTTAGTGTTTTATGTCCTTTTAAAATAACCTTTCATTGAATTGTTAATGTGACCTTAAGACCATTATTCTGTTTGAATAATGGCAGCTGATACATATTAGCTAATATACAAGGTTCTGCCTGTGTTCTATAAACACAGGCAAAGGATCAGAAGTTTACCCAAACAGTATACCTATTGCTTTATGGTTCAAACAGCCAAGCATTTCTATCTCTCATTATGCTGCTGAGATGGATGTTCCTGGGAAGGACCCACAACCATAGGTTTCCTGATACTAAGCCAGCCCTCTATTTTGTAGGCTATTTGTTTAAACCCCATATCCTCTTCATGTGCCATTCTCCCATCTGTTGCTTTCTGCTCACATGCTCAGTCACTAAAGTAGTTGTAGGCCTAATTATTGCAATCAGATATCTGCTTCCTGAGGTGGGGTTTACAAACCTTGCTAATCTGTTTCCTCAAACAATGGTACAAAGATTTTCAAATGTTCTCAACACATTTCCTGCTTGTTTAGTAAGACTATTTTGTTGGTACAACCTAACAAAGGTACTGTTGGGTTCATATCCAATAGTTATACTGCTAGTATGAATGGGTTGCTTTTTATTGGTCTGTCAGATTTCAGGGTGTTTAATTTAAAGAGGGAGTTTATATGCCCAGGCAACCAGTCATTAAAGTTTGAGATTAGTCAACTAGATGGCTTCCAAAGATCATTTCAAGCTTCTGGTGTTCTGTGCAAGAACCAGGGACCCACAGCCATCTATGCATGTTGAGATAAGGTATTGATTGCCTTGTGAGTATACTTAAACGGACATTAAACTGAGGGACATAACTTCAACAAAATTGTTATTGCTCACTGTGGTATTTGAGTGTGTGCCAATTATGTCACAGAGTGCCTGAATACCTATGTTCCAAGATGGCAGCCCCCAGTGTGAAAATCACCAACCAGTTCCTGTAAAGAATTAAAGGGACAGTCTACTCTAGAATTTTTGTTTAAAAAGATAGACAATCCCTTTATTACCCATTCCCCAGTTTTGCATAACCAACACAGTTATATGAATACGCTTTTTCTCCAACATAGGTGTGTCCGGTCCACGGCGTCATCCTTACTTGTGGGGATATTCTCTTCCCCAACAGGAAATGGCAAAGAGCCCAGCAAAGCTGGTCACATGATCCCTCCTAGGCTCCGCCTACCCCAGTCATTCTCTTTGCCGTTGTACAGGCAACATCTCCACGGAGATGGCTTAGAGTTTTTTAGTGTTTAACTGTAGCTTTTATTATTCAATCAAGAGTTTGTTATTTTAAAATAGTGCTGGTATGTACTATTTACTCTGAAACAGAAAAGAGATGAAGATTTCTGTTTGTATGAGGAAAATGATTTTAGCAACCGTTACTAAAATCCATGGCTGTTCCACACAGGACTGTTGAGAGGAATTAACTTCAGTTGGGGGAACAGTGAGCAGTCTTTTGCTGCTTGAGGTATGACACATTCTAACAAGACGATGTAATGCTGGAAGCTGTCATTTTCCCTATGGGATCCGGTAAGCCATTTTTATTCACACAGTAAATAAGGGCTTCACAAGGGCTTATTAAGACTGTAGACATTTTCTGGGCTAAATCGATCATATTTACACATATTTAGCCTTGAGGAATCATTTAATCTGGGTATTTTTTGTAAAATAATATCGGCAGGCACTGTTTTAGACACTTTATTCTATTGGGGCTTTCCCTAATCATAGTCAGAGCCTCATTTTCGCGCCGGTATGGCGCACTTGTTTTTGAGAACAGCATGACATGCAGCTGCATGTGTGTGGAGCTCTGATACATAGAAAAGTCTTTCTGAAGGCATTATTTGGTATCGTATTCCCCTTTGGGCTTGGTTGGGTCTCAGCAAAGCAGATTCCAGGGACTGTAAAGGGGTTAAATATAAAAACGGCTCCGGTTCCGTTATTTTAAGGGTTAAAGCTTCCAAATTTGGTGTGCAATACTTTTAAGGCTTTAAGACACTGTGGTGAAATTTTGGTGAATTTTGAACAATTCCTTCATACTTTTTCGCAATTGCAGTAATAAAGTGTGTTCAGTTTAAAATTTAAAGTGACAGTAACGGTTTTATTTTAAAACGTTTTTTGTGCTTTGTTATCAAGTTTATGCCTGTTTAACATGTCTGAACTACCAGATAGATTGTGTTCTGACTGTGGGGAAGCCAAGGTTCCTTCTCATTTAAATAGATGTGATTTATGTCATAATAAATTTAGTAAAAATGATGCCCAAGATGATTCCTCAAGTGAGGGGAGTAAGCATGGTACTGCATCATCCCCTCCTTCGTCTACACCAGTTTTGCCCATACAGGAGGCCCCTAGTACATCTAGCGCGCCAATACTCCTTACTATGCAACAATTAACGGCTGTAATGGATAATTCTATCAAAAACATTTTAGCCAATATGCCCACTTATCAGCGAAAGCGCGACTGCTCTGTTTTAGAAAATACTGAAGAGCATGAGGCCGCTGATGATATTGTCTCTGAAGGGCCCCTACACCAGTCTGAGGGGGCCAGGGAGGTTTTGTCTGAGGGAGATATTTCAGATTCAGGAAAAATTTCTCAACAAGCTGAACCTGATGTGATTACTTTTAAATTTAAGTTGGAACATCTCCGCGCTCTGCTTAAGGAGGTGTTATACAATTTGGATGATTGTGATTATCTGGTCATTCCAGAAACACTATGTAAAATGGACAAGTTCCTAGAGGCCCCGGGGCCCCCCGAAGCTTTTCCTATACTCAAGCGGGTGGCGTACATTGTTAATAAAGAATGGGACAGGCCCGGTGTACCTTTCGTACCTCCCCCCATATTTAAAAAAATTGTTTCCTATAGTCGACCCCAGAAAGGACTTATGGCAGACAGTCCCCAAGGTCGAGGGGGCGGTTTCTACTCTAAACAAGCGCACCACTATACCCATAGAAGATAGTTGTGCTTTCCAAGATCCTTTGGATAAAAAATTAGAAGGTTTGCTAAAAAAGATGTTTGTTCAGCAGCCTTCTACAACCAATTGCATGCATTGTCCCTGTCACTACAGCCGCGTGTTTCTGGTGCGATGAGCTAGAAAAGGCGATTATTAGTAATTCTTCTTCTTATGAGGAGATTATGGACAGAATTCGTGCTCTTAAATTGGCTAATTCTTTCACCCTAGACGCCACCTTGCAATTGGCTAGGTTAGCGGCGAAAAATTCTGGGTTTGCTATTGTGGCGCGCAGAGCGCTTTGGTTAAAATCTTGGTCAGCGGATGCGTCTTCCAAGAACAAATTGTTTGACATTCCTTTCAAGGGGAAATCACTGGGGGCAAGGGCCACGCCCTTCCTCAGAATAGGTCTTTCAAGGCCAAAAATAAACCTAATTTTCGTCCCTTTCGCAGAAACGGACCAGCCCCAAGTGCTACGTCCTCTAAGCAGGAGGGTAATACTTCTCAAGCCAATCCAGCCTGGAGACCAAGGCAAGGCTGGAACAAAGGAAAGCAGGCCAAGAAACCTGCCACTGCTCCCAAGACAGCATGAGATGCGGGCCCCCGATCCGGGACCGGATTTGGTGGGGGGCAGACTCTCTCTCTTCACTCAGGCTTGGGCAAGAGATGTTCTGGATCCTTGGGCGCTAGAAATAGTCTTCCAAGGTTATCTTCTGGAAGTGATTCATCCTGTTCCATTAAAAGAACGAGGGATGGGGTTCTACTCCAATCTGTTCGTAGTTCCCAAAAAAGAGGGAACGTTCAGACCAATCTTAGATCTCAAGATCCTAAACAAGTTTCTCAAGGTTCCATCGTCCAAAATGGAAACCATTCGAACAATCCTTCCATCCAGGAAGGTCAATTCTTGACCACGGTGGATTTAAAGGATGCGTATCTACATATTCCTGTCCACAAGGAACATCATCGGTTCCTAAGGTTCGCATTCCTGGACAAGCATTACCAGTTCGTGGCGCTTCCTTTCGGATTAGCCACTGTTCCAAGGATTTTCACAAAGGTACTAGGGTCCCTTCTGGCGGTGCTAAGACCAAGGGGCATTGCTGTAGTACCTTACTTGGACGACATTCTGATTCAAGCGTCGTCCCTTCCTCAAGCAAAGGCTCACACGGACATAGTCCTGGCCTTTCTCAGATCTCACGGATGGTAAGTGAACGTGGAAAAGAGTTCTCTATCTCCGTCGACAAGAGTTCCCTTCTTGGGAACAATAATAGACTCCTTAGAAATGAGGATTTTTCTGACAGAAACCAGAAAAACAAAACTTCTAAACTCTT
This sequence comes from Bombina bombina, assembly GCF_027579735.1. NCBI lineage: Eukaryota > Metazoa > Chordata > Amphibia > Anura > Bombinatoridae > Bombina > Bombina bombina. The sequence goes on from NC_069500.1 coordinate 1,390,236,382, forward strand.
GTCGGATACTTCCTTCCGTTCCTCTTCCTTCCATAGCACAGTGCATGGAAGTGATAGGTTTGATGGTAGCGGCAATGGACATAGTTCCTTTTGCGCGCATTCATCTAAGACCATTTCAATTGTGTATGCTCAGTCAGTGGAATGGGGACTATACAGACTTGTCTCCGAAGATACAAGTAAATCAGAGGACCAGAGACTCACTCCGTTGGTGGCTGTCCCTGGACAACCTGTCGCTAGGGGTGACCTCCCGCAGACCAGAGTGGGTCATTGTCACGACCGACGCCAGTCTGATGGGCTGGGGCGCGGTCTGGGGATCCCTGAAAGCTCAGGGTCTTCGGTCTCGGGAAGAATCTCTTCTACCGATAAATATTCTGGAACTGAGAGCGATATTCAATGCTCTCAAGGCTTGGCCTCAGCTAGCGAGGGCCAAGTTCATACGGTTTCAATTAGACAACATGACGACTGTTGCGTACATCAACCATCAGGGGGGAACAAGGAGTTCCCTGGCGATGGAAGAAGTGACCAAAATCATTCAATGGGCGGAGACTCGCTCCTGCCACCTGTCTGCAATCCACATCCCAGGAGTGGAAACTTGGGAAGCGGATTTTCTGATTCGTCAGACATTGCATCCGGGGGTGTGGGAACTCCATCCGGAAATCTTTGCCCAAATCACTCAACTGTGGGGCATTCCAGACATGGATCTGATGGCCTCTCGTCAGAACTTCAAGGTTCCTTGCTACGGGTCCAGATCCAGGGATCCCAAGGCGACTCTAGTAGATGCACTAGTAGCACCTTGGACCTTCAACCTAGCTTATGTATTCCCGCCGTTTCCTCTCTTCCCCAGGCTGGTAGCCAGGATCAATCAGGAGAGGGCGTAGGTGATCTTGATAGCTCCTGCGTAACCACGCAGGACTTGGTAGGCAGATCTGGTGAATATGTCATCGGCTTCACCATGGAAGCTACCTTTGAGACGAGACCTTCTTGTTCAAGGTCCGTTCGAACATCCGAATCTGGTCCTACTCCAGCTGACTGCTTGGAGATTGAACGCTTGATCTTATCAAAGCGAGGGTTCTCAGATTCTGTTATTGATACTCTTGTTCAGGCCAGAAAGCCTGTAACTAGAAAAATTTACCACAAAATATGGAAAAAATATATCTGTGGGTGTGAATCTAAAGGATTCCCTTGGGACAAGGTAAAGATTCCTAGGATTCTATCCTTTCTTCAAGAAGGATAGGAGAAAGGATTATCTGCAAGTTCCTTGAAGGGACAGATTTCTGCCTTGTCTGTGTTACTTCACAAAGAGCTGGCAGCTGTGCCAGATGTTCAAGCCTTTGTTCAGGCTCTGGTTAGAATCAAGCCTGTTTACAAACCTTTGACTCCTCCTTGGAGTCTCAACTTAGTTCTTTCAGTTCTTCAGGGGGTTCCGTTTGAACCCTTACATTCCGTTGATATTAAGTTATTATCTTGGAAAGTTTTGTTTTTGGCTGCAATTTCTTCCGCTAGAAGAGTTTCAGAATTATCTGCTCTGCAGTGTTCTCCTCCTTATCTGGTGTTCCATGCAGATAAGGTGGTTTTACGTACTAAACCTGGTTTTCTTCCAAAAGTTGTTTTTAACAAAAACATTAACCAGGAGATAGTCGTGCCTTCTTTGTGTCCGAAACCAGTTTCGAAGAAGGAACGTTTGTTGTTCGCGCTCTAAAATTCTATTTAGATGCTACAAAGGATTTTAGACAAACATCTTCCTTGTTTGTTGTTTATTCTGGTAACAGGAGAGGTCAAAAAGCAACTTCTACCTCTCTCTCTTTTTGGATTAAAAGCATCATCAGATTGGCTTACGAGACTGCCGGACGGCAGCCTCCTGAAAGAATCACAGCTCATTCCACTAGGGCTGTGGCTTCCACATGGGCCTTCAAGAACGAGGCTTCTGTTGATCAGATATGTAGGGCAGCGACTTGGTCTTCACTGCACACTTTTACCAAATTTTACAAGTTTGATACTTTTGCTTCTTCTGAGGCTATTTTTTGGGAGAAAGGTTTTGCAAGCCGTGGTGCCTTCCATTTAGGTGACCTGATTTGCTCCCTCCCTTCATCCGTGTCCTAAAGCTTTGGTATTGGTTCCCACAAGTAAGGATGACGCCGTGGACCGGACACACCTATGTTGGAGAAAACAGAATTTATGTTTACCTGATAAATTACTTTCTCCAACGGTGTGTCCGGTCCACGGCCCGCCCTGGTTTTTTAATCAGGTCTGATAATTTATTTTCTTTACCTACAGTCACCACGGTATCATATGGTTTCTCCTATGCAAATATTCCTCCTTAACGTCGGTCGAATGACTGGGGTAGGCGGAGCCTAGGAGGGATCATGTGACCAGCTTTGCTGGGCTCTTTGCCATTTCCTGTTGGGGAAGAGAATATCCCCACAAGTAAGGATGACGCCGTGGACCGGACACACCGTTGGAGAAAGTAATTTATCAGGTAAACATAAATTCTGTTTTACCTCAGTCACAATGCACTGAGATAAAAGGCGGCCTTCAAGGGCTTCCAAATTAGCATATGAGCCTACGTAGGTTTAGCGTTCAACAAAGAATACCAAGAGAACAAAGCATGTGTTGATAAATGTAAATTGGAAAGTTGTTAAAAATTGCATGCCCTATCTGAATCATGAAAGTTTAATTTCAACTATACTATCCCTTTAAAACGCCATTGAAGAGAGTTGTTGACTCAGGTGGAAAACAATAGCATGGTAAGTAGGTCTACCCAGCAGTTTAAGGTCCTATTTAATTTTTCTGCTCTGAAGTGATGTCCTCACAATATTTTATTCTGCTTTTGAGTCTAATTCTCTGCATTTTTAAAGGACATTACATTTTTTATATGTGATGCTTTTTCCTGTCGTCTTTCATCCAAAGGTGAGTTTGAGTGACCTCCGTTAACATGACATGTTCCCATCTCTCTGCAATCATTAAACACTTGTAAGCTAGATGTAGTCAACAATTACTTGACCGGCAACCTGCAATCAGTTTAACAAGTGGCCTTTTATCTTGCAATCTACTGTGTTTTTGTTCTTACTACAATTATTTTAGCTGAACTATATTTCTGCCATTTCCCAGTCTTCACAAATGGGTGTGGGGGGGGGGGAATCTGTAAAAGTGAAACCTACTTTCTAACTTTGCTATTACATATTACAGGTTTGCAACACTTTTTTTTCCTGAATTGCCTTGTAATGATTATAATCAGATATTTTCCTTACTGTATGTCACATGCATCAAGTGGATCCTTCTAGATACATATTGACAATCTGTGTATTGTTAAAGATCTTCTTGTTTATTTCTTTATTTCAATAATGCTGAACTGTAAATAAACAATAATATGCATTTTTAAGGCAAACTAGTTTATTTTATAAATTCTTGCAACAGCAAAATCCCCCCTGCTAACGATGCAGCCCTCAGGAGCACACTAGGGCTCGATTTATGACCCCAGCTTGCCTCTGATGGGCAGGAATCAGCTGCATGAATTTAGCATTGCACAAGATCGCTATTTTGCGCTTTTGTGCAACACCGCCCCCTGCCCGCACATAGCCAATCACACGCAGGCAGGAGCTGTCAATCTCCCCGGTCGGACAAGACCAGGGAGATTGAAATTCTCCACCTAAGAGGTGGAGAAGAGGCTAGGAAGCAGCTGTCTGATTACCGCTGCTTGATAAATACTGGCTGCAGGTTCTCTTGTGTCTGATGACCGCTGCTTGATAAATACTGACTGCAGGTTCTCGTGTGTCTGATGACCGCTGCTTGATAAATACTGACTGCAGGTTCTCTTGTGTCTGATGACCGCTGCCTGATAAATACTGGCTGCAGGTTCTCTTGTGTCTGATGACCGCTGCTTGATAAATACTGGCTGCAGGTTCTCTTGTGTCTGATGACCTCTGCTTGATAAATACTGACTGCAGGTTCTCTTGTGTCTGATGACCACTGCTTGATAAATACTGGCTGCAGGTTCTCTTGTGTCTGATGACCTCTGCTTGATAAATACTGACTGCAGGTTCTCTTGTGTTTGATGACCGCTGCTTGATAAATACTGGCTGCAGGTTCTCTTGTGTCTGATGACCTCTGCTTGATAAATACTGACTGCAGGTTCTCTTGTGTCTAATGACCGCTGCTTGATAAATACTGGCTGCAGGTTCTCTTGTGTCTGATGACCTCTGCTTGATAAATACTGACTGCAGGTTCTCTTGTGTCTAATGACCGCTGCTTGATAAATACTGGCTGCAGGTTCTCTTGTGTCTGATGACCGCTGCTTGATAAATACTGACTGCGGGTTCTCTTGTGTCTGATGACCGCTGCTTGATAAATACTGGCTGCAGGTTCACTTGTGTCTGATGACCTCTGCTTGATAAATACTGGCTGCAGGTTCACTTGTGTCTGATGACCACTGCTTGATAAATACTGACTGCAGGTTCTCTTGTGTCTAATGACCGCTGCTTGATAAATACTGGCTGCAGGTTCTCTTGTGTCTGATGACCTCTGCTTGATAAATACTGACTGTAGGTTCTCTTGTGTCTGATGACCGCTGCTTGATAAATACAGACTGCAGGTTCTCTTGTGTCTGATGACTACTGCTTGATAAATACTGACTGCAGGTTCTCTTGTGTCTGACTACTGCTTGATAAATACTGACTGCAGGTTCTCTTGTGTCTGACCGCTGCTTGATGAATACTGACTGCAGGTTCTCTTGTGTCTGATGACCGCTGCTTGATAAATACTGGCTGCAGGTTCTCTTGTGTCTGATGACCGCTGCTTGATAAATACTGACTGCAGGTTCTCTTGTGTCTGATGACCGCTGCTTGATAAATACTGACTGCAGGTTCTCTTGTGTCTGATGACCGCTGCTTGATAAATACTGGCTGCAGGTTCTCTTGTGTCTGATGACCTCTGCTTGATAAATACTGGCTGCAGGTTCTCTTGTGTCTGATGACCTCTGCTTGATAAATACTGGCTGCAGGTTCTCTTGTGTCTGATGACCGCTGCTTGATAAATACTGGCTGCAGGTTCACTTGTGTCTGATGACCGCTGCTTGATAAATACTGGCTGCAGGTTCTCTTGTGTCTGATGACCACTGCTTGATAAATACTGACTGCAGGTTCTCTTGTGTCTGACTACTACTTTATAAATACTGACTGCAGGTTCTCTTGTGTCTGATGACCACTGCTTGATAAATACTGACTGCAGGTTCTCTTGTGTCTGACTACTACTTTATAAATACTGACTGCAGGTTCTCTTGTGTCTGATGACCGCTGCTTGATAAATACTGACCGCATGTTCTCTTGTGTCTGATGACCGCTGCTTGATAAATACTGACTGCAGGTTCTCTTGTGTCTGACTACTACTTTATAAATACTGACTGCAGGTTCTCTTGTGTCTGACTACTACTTTATAAATACTGACTGCAGGTTCTCTTGTGTCTGACTACTACTTTATAAATACTGACTGCAGGTTCTCTTGTGTCTGATGACCACTGCTTGATAAATACTGACTGCAGGTTCTCTTGTGTCTGATGACCGCTGCTTGATAAATACTGACCGCATGTTCTCTTGTGTCTGATGACCGCTGCTTGATAAATACTGACCGCAGGTTCACTTGTGTCTGATGACCGCTGCTTGATAAATACTGACCGCATGTTCTCTTGTGTCTGATGACCGCTGCTTGATAAATACTGACCGCAGGTTCACTTGTGTCTGATGACCGCTGCTTGATAAATACTGACTGCAGGTTCTCTTGTGTCTGATGATCGCTGCTTGATAAATACTGACTGCAGGTTCTCTTGTGTCTGATGACCGCTGCTTGATAAATACTGGCTACAGGTTCTCTTTTGAGAACCTGCAGTCGGAGCCGGGCGAACGGCTTGATAAATCGAGCCTTATATAGGGTGGAAAACCTAAGATTATTTATTGGTTGCATAGCATAGAATAAGGGAGCTGATAACCAGCACACTGTTGCATACAAATGCCTAGCTTATTATTAATAAGACATTATGATTCTAGCAGATCTGACATTTTACAGACAAGGGACCTGTCTACAAAGCTTCAGATTCCTGTGCATAGGACACGTTACAGCCATCCCGAGTAAGATTTAATTAGGGCTTACATCACATCCCTTTCTATAGACCTTGCTAACTTATAGTAGCCATCAGGCACAGTTATATTGTTGTAATAGAAGCACCCGGAAGCATTGACGCCTGTACAGAATAACGACTTACTTTATATTAGATGGGATGAGGAGGAGTTTGGGTGAAAAGAGAGAGGACAAGAGAGAGAAATTGCCAATTACATTGAATTAAAGGGATATAAAACCCAAAAATATTATTTTGTGATTCGGACACAGCATACCATTTTAAAAGTTTCCCATTTACTAACGTCTATTAGCCAATTTGCTTGGTTCTTATTTTGTTCTGTGTTGAAGAGATACCTAGGTATCTGGAGCACTACATGGCAGGAAATAGTTCTGCCATCTAGTGCGCTTACAAATGTATAACATTCTTGCAAAACTGCTGCCATCTAGAGAAAGAAGAAACATTGGTAATAGAAGTATATTAGAAAGTTGTGATATGCTGAATCACAAAGAAGAAGTGTGAGTTTCATATCCCTTTTAACTGTTGCTTTCTTTTGCACCTATGCCTGGGAGAGAGCCTCATACTGCCCTAACTGTAAGTGCCAGTGAAGACAATGTCATTGGTACTTACGCAAGCTTAAAGCATGGTTTACTTTTTATATTGAATCATGAACATTGTGCAGCATGCCGTAGTGAAATTAAATCTGACCAATGTTCCTTTAATATATTCTTGATTGATGGGCTGGGATTGACAAAGATTGGTATATTAAGTGACGAGGGCTACCGCAGCTCTCGGGGGTGCTACTGAGTGAACCAGAAGTATTATCCCAGAAAGAGGAAGAGAAACCCCTGTCACCCAGAGTGCCGTAGCCAAACCGCATCAGTAAACGCAGAAGAAGGAAAACAGCAGGCACTACTTCAGAAACCAAAGGAGATTTTAAAACTCATGGACATAGGCCACGTTCGGCAAGCTCAGAGCTCGCTTGGAGCGTTTTGTGAAGACTTGAAAGCGAGGCGCTGTTTACAATAAATATATATATAAATGTGTTGTAAATTTAATAATACTTTCACAAGTAAGGGAGCTTATAATAAACGTTCGCATGTGCAAAGGGATCTACTGCACAATAATGGAGTACACGTATATAATTCATATGTGAAACGTTTCTTTTTGCATGCAAAATTTCTAATACTTAAGATATTAGAAATATTGCATGCAAATAGAAGCATCTCACATATGAATTATATATGAGTACTCCATTATTGTGCAGCAGATCCCTTTGCGCATGCAAACGTTTTTTTCTAAGCTCCCTTACTTGTGACGTCTTAGCGCCACGTCATCGCTGGAGCAGATGTGCCTGGCACTGGCTCTGAGCGCTTGTCGAATGCAGTCATAATCTGTTATCTTATTTTATTATGGAATAAAGTTTAAATTTCCTTTGATTCCGGACTAGTGTCTGCCAGTTTTTCTTCTTCTGTGGTATATTCTCTTCCTGAATCCTAAAAATATAAATTCTTGATTGGTGTTTTTTTTTTTTTTTTTTTTTTTTTTTTTTTTTTAATCACAACTTGCCTTGAAATATTTAGAGCCTTTTATTTAGCAGACTGTATTAATATATTCTGCTGATTTGGTCATTTCATTTTGGATGACCATTAATGTGCTGAATATGAAAATTAATATTCACAGCTTTGGATCAAAGTTGCTGCTCGGGCATCACTGATTTTAAACATTTTTGGTGCCTATGTTGAGGCTGTAAGGTTGCAATACATGATGTGGTTTATGGGGAATCAGCTATATAATTAAAGGCACATGAAACCCAAAAATGTTCTTTCATGATTTAGGTAGAGCATATCATTTTAAACAACCTTCCAGTTTACTTCTATTATCAAGTTTGCTTCGTTCTCTTGGTATAATTTGTTGAAGGAGCAGCAATGCACTACTGGTTTCTAACTGAACACATTAGTGAGCCAATGACAATCAGTATAAATATGCAGCCACCAATCAGCAGCTAGAACCAAGGTTCTTTGCTGCTACTGAGCTTACAGAGAAACTTTTCAGCAAAGGATAACAAGATAAAGAATACCTAGAAATAATGAGAAGTAAATTGGAAAGTTGTTTAAAATTGTATGCTGTCTGAATTCTGAATGTCTAATTATGACTTTACTGTCTCTTTAATGGGAGATGTCTGTCGGAATGCGGTGCAGAATTAATCTGTTTTTTGGATATAGAGATATTGGGCATATGGTGTTTTAGACTTATTTACGTTCAGACTTTTTGGAAAAATTATTTGCACAATACTATAGTTTATAGATTGCTTTACAGTTTAAATTATACTTATCAAATTGTGATTTTTTTTGCATTGCATTAGTTAAACTTGTTGTTGCACAAAAAAAGGCTGGGGGCAAAAAAGCTTTTTTTTCTTTCTAGTTTTCCTTTAATTTGTTTTTCTTATTTCTTAATAAAATATTTTCACCTTTTTTATTTTGTTTTTAGCAACTTATTCGGGAAATGCAGCAGATGGCCAGCCGACCTTTTGCATCTGTCAATGTTGCCTTGGAAACAGACGAGGAGCCTCCTGATCTAATTGGTGGTAGTATAAAGGTGAGTGCCCATGTTTTGTGGTTTCATTCATGTTCATAAAGTTTTGGAATTCAGTAGATTTATATGCAATTAATTTAGGCACAGGAACCACTCGGTATACGGATAGATTATATATACCATCTCTTCATCAGTAATACATTAATAGTTGTGTAATTTTATATATGGTGAATTTGTGTACATCTCAGGAAAGGTATTAATGTGTTAGAATGATTCAGATAGTTATCATGTGCTTAATGTGACAACCTTGTTTGCTTAATCCATTTTTCCCCAACTATTTGGTACAAAAAAAGCTAAATCCTTTACATCCCTATAAATATGCAGAATTATTGAAACAAATGTAGAAAAGGGCTACAGTTTTATAGTAAATTGGGAGCTCATTTAAAGTTTTTATATTAAAGGTGCATTCTGTAACTTGAATGTTAATTGTTGGATTTATTTTTGTAATGATGTAAAGTTTATTTCAACTTTGGAAAAATCTTACAATTGCCATTTACTTGTAAGCAGTTTTATATAAGGAATAATGAGCTGCATTAACAGACTGACTACACAATTGCAAGTCTTTATACATTAAGGATAATGTAAAGTAAATGAGTTGATTTTTATGGATCAAGTGGTCTATCATTTGCTGGGCTATTAAGCACAATTGTAATACTGCATTCTCTAGACAGGAAAAATACATATAAAATCTGCTACTTTTGTAAGACAAACCTCTTTTAAAGGCAACTTTTTGTGTGCATCTTATTAAATTATGCTTAAATTGAAATCATTTGCCAGTGTAAAATATAGATAATAGTTTTTAAAGGGACATGGGCCAGGCTTTTAAATGATGTATAGAGTAAATTCAAAATATCTTACTTTTTAAACTGATATTTGATATATCTTTAGATAGAAGAAAATCTAAATTTCTGTAAAGTAGCACTGAAGGCCCCCTACCAAAATGAATACTGGCGTGTCAGTATATAACCAAGTTATAATACAATTTATTATAATTATTCTTTAAAACAAACCCCCAATAAAATGCTTATACGAAACAATTCAAATCAATATTTTATTCCTAAATTCTTTATATTAGTTATAAACACAATGAATTATATTTATAGGAACCAGATTATGAATCAAACTATACAAGCTTAAACTGTTAAAATATTTTATAGAAAGATCATAAAAATATACCTTTACAAATTAACTTTACTCACAATAATCGCATTAAAATACTACAATAAAATACCAGAACCTCTGACTTATAAATCTGGAGTGCCTAGTCCTATCTAGCAAATAATTATTACTAGTCAAACTATACAGGACTATCTATGAACCTAAGCTTAAAATACCAATTTTGCTCTTTAAGTTTACCAGCTTTAATTAGACTGTAGCAATAATGAATGTATTTGATTAAAATATTAACTATACAATTTCTTTCATGTAATTGGCAAGTGTCCATGAGCTGGTGACATATGGGATATACAATCCTACCAGGAGGGGCATAGTTTCCCAAACCTCAAAATGCCTATAAATACACCCCTCACCACACCCACAATTCAGTTTTCTTTCATGTAATTAGCAAGAGTCCATGAGCTAGTGACGTATGGGATATACGTCACTAGCTCATGGACTCTTGCTAATATGAAAGAAATGAATTTATCAGGTAAGTTCTTACATAAATTATGTTTTACAAACTTTGCCTCCTATGGAGGTGGTGAAGTAAGTTTGTGCTAAGATTTCTACGTTGATATGCGCTTCTCAGCATTGTTGAAGCCCGATTCCTCTCAGAGTACAGCGAATGTCAGAGGGACGTGAAGGGAGTATTACTTATTTGAATACGATGATTTCCCTAACGGGGGTCTATTTCATAGGTTCTCTGTTATCGGTCGTAGAGATTCATCTCCTACCTCCCTTTTCAGATCGACGATATACTCTCAATTTACCATTACCTCTACTAACTGTTTTAGTACTAGTTTGGCTATCTGCTATATGTGGATGGGTGTCTATTGGTAAGTATGTTTTCATTACTTAAGACACTCTCAGCCAGGTTCATGTATTTCCTTCTGCAGACTGTCAGTTTCATATTGTGGAATGTAAACATTTCTCTTGTAAGGTGTATCCAGTCCACGGATCATCCATTACTTGTGGGATATTCTCCTTACCAACAGGAAGTTGCAAGAGGATCACCCACAGCAGAGCTGCTATATACCTAACTGCCATATCCAGTCATTCTCTTGCAACTCTCATTAAGCATGGAGGTAGTAAGAGGAAAGTGGTGAAATGTAGCTGTTATCTTGCTTCAATCAAAAGTTTATTTTTAAATGGTACCGGAGTTGTACTATTTTGTCCCAGGCAGAAAAATAGAAGAATCTGCCTGTGATTTCTATGATCTTAGCAGGTTGTAACTAAGATCCATTGCTGTTCTCACACATGACTGAAGAGTGAGGTAACTTTAGCGGGGGAATGGCGTGCAGGTTATCCTGCTATGAGGTATGTGCAGTTAAGATTTTTCCTAGAAGATGTTAATGCTAGAAAATGCTGCTGATACCAAATTTATGTAAGGTAAGCCTGAATACAGTGATTTAATAGCGACTGGTATCATGCTTACTTTTTGAGGTAATACTCTTTTATATTTACAGTATAAAACGTTTACTGGCATGTTTAAACGTTTTTATATATACTTTAATGATAAAACTTTATTGGGGCCTAGTTTTCTTTCATGTAATTAGCAAGAGTCCATGAGCTAGTGACGTATGGGATATACATTCCTACCAGGAGGGGCAAAGTTTCCCAAACCTCAAAATGCCTACAAATACACCCCTCACCACACCCACAAATCAGTTTTACAAACTTTGCCTCCTATGGAGGTGGTGAAGTAAGTTTGTGCTAGATTCTACGTTGATATGCGCTCCGCAGCAGGTTGGAGCCCGGTTTTCCTCTCAGCGTGCAGTGAATGTCAGAGGGATGTTAGGAGAGTATTGCCTGTTTGAATTCAATGATCTCCTTCTACGGGGTCTATTTCATAGGTTCTCTGTTATCGGTCGTAGAGATTCATCTCTTACCTCCCTTTTCAGATCGACGATATACTCTTATATATATATATATATATATATATATATATATATATATATATATATATATATATATATATATATATATACCATTACCTCTGCTGATTTTCGTTTCAGTACTGGTTTGGCTTTCTACAAACATGTAGATGAGTGTCCTGGGGTAAGTAAGTCTTATTTTCTGTGACACTCTAAGCTATGGTTGGGCACTTTTTTAATAAAGTTCTAAATATATGTATTCAAACATTTATTTGCCTTGACTCAGGGTGTTCAACATTCCTTATTTTCACACAGTCAGTTTCATATTTGGGATAATGCACTTGAATCTATTATTTTTCTTACCTTAAAAAATTTGACTTTTTTTCCCTGTGGGCTGTTAGGCTCGCGGGGGCTGAAAATGCTTCATTTTATTGCGTCATTCTTGGCGCGGACTTTTTTGGCGCAAAAAATCTTTCTTTCATGTAATTAACAAGAGTCCATGAGCTAGTGACGTATGGGATATACATTCCTACCAGGAGGGGCAAAGTTTCCCAAACCTTAAAATGCCTATAAATACACCCCTCACCACACCCACAAATCAGTTTTACAAACTTTGCCTCCAAGGGAGGTGGTGAAGTAAGTTTGTGCTAGATTCTACGTTGATATGCGCTCCGCAGCAAGTTGGAGCCCGGTTTTCCTCTCAGCGTGCAGTGAATGTCAGAGGGATGTGAAGAGAGTATTGCCTATTGAATGCAGTGATCTCCTTCTACGGGGTCTATTTCATAAGGTTCTCTGTTATCGGTCGTAGAGATTCATCTCTTACCTCCCTTTTCAGATCGACGATATACTCTTATATTTACCATTTCCTCTACTGATTCTCGTTTCAGTACTGGTTTGGCTTTCTACAAACATGTAGATGAGTGTCCTGGGGTAAGTAAGTCTTATTTTCTGTGACACTCTAAGCTATGGTTGGGCACTTTATTTATAAAGTTCTAAATATATGTATTCAAACATTTATTTGCCTTGACTCAGAATGTTCAACTTTCCTTATTTCCAGACAGTCAGTTTCATATTTGGGATTATGCTTTAAATTATCATATTTTTTCTTACCTCAAAAATTTGACTTTTTTCCCTGTGGGCTGTTAGGCTCGCGGGGGCTGAAAATGCTTCATTTTATTGCGTCATTCTTGGCGCGGACTTTTTTGGCGCAAAAATTCTTTTCCGTTTCCGGCGTCATACGTGTCGCCGGAAGTTGCGTCATTTTTGACGTTATTTTGCGCCAAAAATGTCGGCGTTCCGGATGTGGCGTCATTTTTGGCGCCAAAAGCATTTAGGCGCCAAATAATGTGGGCGTCTTATTTGGCGCCAAAAAATATGGGCGTCGCTTTTGTCTCCACATTATTTCAGTCTCATTTTTCATTTGCTTCTGGTTGCTAGAAGCTTGATGTTTGGCATTTTTTTCCCATTCCTGAAACTGTCTTATAAGGAATTTGATCTATTTTGCTTTATATGTTGTTTTTTCTCTTACATATTGCAAGATGTCTCACGTTGCATCTGAGCCAGAAGATACTACAGGAAAACCACTGCCTGCTGGATCTACCAAAGCTAAGTGTATCTGCTGTAAACTTTTGGTAGCTATTCCTCCAGCTGTTGTTTGTAATAATTGTCATGACAAACTTGTTAAAGCAGATAATATTTCCTTTAGTGATGTACCATTGCCTGTTGCAGTCCCCTCAACATCTAAGGTGCAGAATGTTCCTGATAACATAAGAGATTTTGTTTCTGAATCCATAAAGAAGGCTTTGTCTGTTATTTCTCCTTCTAGTAAACGTAAAAAGTCTTTTAAATCTTCTCTCTCTACAGATGAATTTTTAAATGAACACCATCATTCTGATTCTTTGGACTCTTCTGGTTCAGAGGATTCTATCTCAGAGATTGATGCTGATAAATCTTCATATTTATTTAAGATGGAATTTATTCGCTCTTTACTTAAAGAAGTACTAATTGCTTTAGAAATAGAGGATTCTAGTCCTCTTGATACTAATTCTATACGTTTGGATAAGGTTTTTAAAGCTCCTGCGGTTATTCCAGAAGTCTTTCCTGTTCCTAATGCTATTTCTGCAGTAATTGCTAAGGAATGGGATAAATTGGGTAATTCATTTACTCCTTCTAAACGTTTTAAGCAATTATATCCTGTTCCGCCTGACAGGTTAGAATTTTGGGACAAAATCCCTAAAGTTGATGGGGCTATTTCTACCCTTGCTAAACGTACTACCATTCCTACGTCAGATGGTACCTCGTTTAAGGATCCTTTAGATAGAAAAATTGAATCTTTTCTAAGAAAAGCTTATCTATGTTCAGGTAATCTTCTTAGACCTGCTATATCATTGGCTGATGTTGCTGCAGCTTCAACTTTTTGGTTGGAAACCCTAGCGCAACAAGTAACAAATCGTGATTCTCATGATATTATTATTCTTCTCCAGCATGCTAATAATTTCATCTGTGATGCCATTTTTGATATTATTAGAGTTGATGTTAGGTTTATGTCTCTGGCTATCTTAGCCAGAAGAGCTTTATGGCTTAAGACCTGGAATGCTGATATGGCTTCTAAATCAACTCTACTTTCCATTTCTTTCCAGGGAAACAAATTATTTGGTTCTCAGTTGGATTCTATTATTTCAACTGTTACTGGTGGGAAAGGAACTTTTTTACCACAGGATAAAAAGTCTAAAGGTAAAAACAGGGCTAACAATCGTTTTCGTTCCTTTCGTTTCAACAAAGAACAAAAGCCTGATCCTTCGTCCTCAGGAGCAGTTTCAGTTTGGAAACCATCTCCAGTCTGGAATAAATCCAAGCCTGCTAGAAAGGCAAAGCCTGCTTCTAAGTTCACATGAAGGTACGGCCCTCATTTCAGTTCAGCTGGTAGGGGGCAGGTTACGTTTTTTCAAAGAAATTTGGATCAATTCTGTTCACAATCTTTGGATTCAGAACATTGTTTCAGAAGGGTACAGAATTGGTTTCAAGATGAGACCTCCTGCAAAGAGATTTTTTCTTTCCCATGTCCCAGTAAATCCAGTGAAAGCTCAAGCATTTCTGAATTGTGTTTCAGATCTAGAGTTGGCTGGAGTAATTATGCCAGTTCCAGTTCCGGAACAGGGGATGGGGTTTTATTCAAATCTCTTCATTGTACCAAAGAAGGAGAATTCCTTCAGACCAGTTCTGGATCTAAAATTATTGAATCGTTATGTAAGGATACCAACGTTCAAGATGGTAACTGTAAGGACTATATTGCCTTTTGTTCAGCAAGGGAATTATATGTCCACAATAGATTTACAGGATGCATATCTGCATATTCCGATTCATCCAGATCATTATCAGTTCCTGAGATTCTCTTTTCTAGACAAGCATTACCAATTTGTGGCTCTACCGTTTGGCCTTGCTACAGCTCCAAGAATTTTCACAAAGATTCTCGGTGCCCTTCTGTCTGTAATCAGAGAACAGGGTATTGTGGTATTTCCTTATTTGGACGATATCTTGGTACTTGCTCAGTCTTTACATTTAGCAGAGTCTCATACGAATCGACTTGTGTTGTTTCTTCAAGATCATGGTTGGAGGATCAATTTACCAAAAAGTTCTTTGATTCCTCAAACAAGGGTAACCTTTCTGGGTTTCCAGATAGATTCAGTGTCCATGACTCTGTCTTTAACAGACAAGAGACGTCTAAAATTGATTACAGCCTGTCGAAACCTTCAGTCTCAATCATTCCCTTCGGTAGCCTTATGCATGGAAATTCTAGGTCTTATGACTGCTGCATCGGACGCGATCCCCTTTGCTCGTTTTCACATGCGACCTCTTCAGCTCTGTATGCTGAACCAATGGTGCAGGGATTACACGAAGATATATCAATTAATATCTTTAAAACCGATTGTTCGGCACTCTCTAACGTGGTGGACAGATCACCTTCGTTTAATTCAGGGGGCTTCTTTTGTTCTTCCGACCTGGACTGTAATTTCAACAGATGCAAGTCTCACAGGTTGGGGAGCTGTGTGGGGATCTCTGACGGCACAAGGAGTTTGGGAATCTCAGGAGGTGAGATTACCGATCAATATCTTGGAACTCCGTGCAGTTTTCAGAGCTCTTCAGTTTTGGCCTCTTCTGAAGAGAGAATCGTTCATTTGTTTTCAGACAGACAATGTCACAACTGTGGCATACATCAATCATCAAGGAGGGACTCACAGTCCTCTGGCTATGAAAGAAGTATCTCGAATTTTGGTTTGGGCGGAATCCAGCTCCTGTCTAATCTCTGCGGTTCATATCCCAGGTGTAGACAATTGGGAAGCGGATTATCTCAGTCGCCAAACGTTGCATCCGGGCGAATGGTCTCTTCACCCAGAGGTATTTCTTCAGATTGTTCAAATGTGGGGGCTCCCAGAGATAGATCTGATGGCCTCTCATCTAAACAAGAAACTTCCCAGGTATCTGTCCAGATCCCGGGATCCTCAGGCGGAGGCAGTGGATGCATTATCACTTCCTTGGAAGTATCATCCTGCCTATATCTTTCCGCCTCTAGTTCTTCTTCCAAGAGTAATCTCCAAGATTCTGAGGGAATGCTCGTTTGTTCTGCTAATAGCTCCGGCATGGCCTCACAGGTTTTGGTATGCGGATCTTGTCCGGATGGCATCTTGCCAACCATGGACTCTTCCGTTAAGACCAGACCTTCTGTCACAAGGTCCTTTTTTCCATCCGGATCTGAAATCCTTAAATTTAAAGGTATGGAGATTGAACGCTTGATTCTTGGTCATAGAGGTTTCTCTGACTCCGTGATTAATACTATGTTACAGGCTCGTAAATCTGTATCTCGAGAGATATATTATAGAGTCTGGAAGACTTATATTTCTTGGTGTCTTTCTCATCATTTTTCTTGGCATTCTTTTAGAATACCGAGAATTTTACAGTTTCTTCAGGATGGTTTAGATAAGGGTTTGTCCGCGAGTTCCTTGAAAGGACAAATCTCCGCTCTTTCTGTTCTTTTTCACAGAAAGATTGCTATTCTTCCTGATATTCATTGTTTTGTACAAGCTTTGGTTCGTATAAAACCTGTCATTAAGTCAATTTCTCCTCCATGGAGTTTGAATTTGGTTCTGGGAGCTCTTCAAGCTCCTCCGTTTGAACCTATGCATTCATTGGACATTAAATTACTTTCTTGGAAAGTTTTGTTCCTTTTGGCCATCTCTTCAGCTAGAAGAGTTTCTGAATTATCTGCTCTTTCGTGTGAGTCTCCTTTTCTGATTTTTCATCAGGATAAGGCGGTGTTGCGAACTTCTTTTGAATTTTTACCTAAAGTTGTGAATTCCAACAACATTAGTAGAGAAATTGTGGTTCCTTCATTATGTCCTAATCCTAAGAATTCTAAGGAGAAATCATTGCATTCTTTGGATGTTGTTAGAGCTTTGAAATATTATGTTGAAGCTACGAAATCTTTCCGTAAGACTTCTAGTCTATTTGTTATCTTTTCTGGTTCTAGGAAAGGCCAGAAAGCTTCTGCCATTTCTTTGGCATCTTGGTTGAAATCTTTAATTCATCTTGCCTATGTTGAGTCGGGTAAAATTCCGCCTCAGAGAATTTCAGCTCATTCTACTAGGTCAGTATCTACTTCCTGGGCGTTTAGGAATGAAGCTTCGGTTGACCAGATCTGCAAAGCAGCAACTTGGTCCTCTTTGCATACTTTTACTAAATTCTACCATTTTGATGTATTTTCTTCTTCTGAAGCAGTTTTTGGTAGAAAAGTTCTTCAGGCAGCGGTTTCAGTTTGAATCTTCTGCTTATGTTTTTTGTTAAACTTTATTTTGGGTGTGGATTATTTTCAGCAGGAATTGGCTGTCTTTATTTTATCCCTCCCTCTCTAGTGACTCTTGTGTGGAAAGATCCACATCTTGGGTAGTCATTATCCCATACGTCACTAGCTCATGGACTCTTGTTAATTACATGAAAGAAAACATAATTTATGTAAGAACTTACCTGATAAATTCATTTCTTTCATATTAACAAGAGTCCATGAGGCCCACCCTTTTTTGTGGTGGTTATGATTTTTTTGTATAAAGCACAATTATTCCAATTCCTTATTTTATATGCTTCGCACTTTTTTTCTTATCACCCCACTTCTTGGCTATTCGTTAAACTGATTTGTGGGTGTGGTGAGGGGTGTATTTATAGGCATTTTAAGGTTTGGGAAACTTTGCCCCTCCTGGTAGGAATGTATATCCCATACGTCACTAGCTCATGGACTCTTGTTAATATGAAAGAAATGAATTTATCAGGTAAGTTCTTACATAAATTATGTTTTTCTGTTTCCGGCGTCATACGTGTCGCCGGAAGTTGCGTCATTTTTTGACGTTCTTTTGCGCCAAAAATGTTGGCGTTCCGGACGTGGCGTCATTTTTGGCGCCAAAAGCATTTAGGCGCCAAATAATGTGGGCGTCTTATTTGGCGCTAAAAAAATATGGGCGTCGCTTTTGTCTCCACATTATTTAAGTCTCATTTTTCTTTGCTTCTGGTTGCTAGAAGCTTGTTCCTTGGCATTTTTTCCCATTCCTGAAACTGTCATTTAAGGAATTTGATCAATTTTGCTTTATATGTTGTTTTTTCTCTTACATATTGCAAGATGTCTCACGTTGCATCTGAGTCAGAAGATACTTCAGGAAAATCGCTGTCTGGTGCTGGAACTACCAAAGCTAAGTGTATCTGCTGTAAACTTTTGGTAGCTGTTCCTCCAGCTGTTGTTTGTATTAATTGTCATGACAAACTTGTTAATGCAGATATTTCCTTTAGTAATGTACCATTACCTGTTGCAGTTCCATCAACATCTAATGTTCAGAATGTTCCTGATAACATAAGAGATTTTGTTTCTGAATCCATCAAGAAGGCTATGTCTGTTATTCCTCCTTCTAGTAAACATAAAAAATCTTTTAAAACTTCTCTTTATACAGATGAATTTTTAAATGAACATCATCATTCTGATTCTAATGACTCTTCTGGTTCAGAGGATTCTGTCTCAGAGGTTGATGCTGATAAATCTTCATATTTATTTAAAATGGAATTTATTCGTTCTTTACTTAAAGAAGTACTAATTGCTTTAGAAATTGAGGATTCTGGTCCTCTTGATACTAAATCTAAACGTTTAGAAAAGGTCTTTAAATCTCCTGTGGTTATTCCAGAAGTTTTTCCTGTTCCTGGTGCTATTTCTGAAGTAATTTCCAGAGAATGGAATAATTTGGGTAATTCATTTACCCCTTCTAAACGTTTTAAGCAATTATATCCTGTGCCATCTGATAGATTAGAATTTTGGGACAAAATCCCTAAAGTTGATGGGGCTATTTCTACCCTTGCTAAACGTACTACTATTCCTACGTCAGATGGTACTTGGTTTAAGGATCCTTTAGATAGGAAAATTGAATCCTTTCTAAGAAAAGCTTATCTGTGTTCAGGTAATCTTCTTAGACCTGCTATATCATTGGCTGATGTTGCTGCAGCTTCAACTTTTTGGTTGGAAACTTTAGTGCAACAAGTAACAGATCATGATTCTCATAATATTATTATTCTTCTTCAACATGCTAATAATTTTATCTGTGATGCCATTTTTGATATTATCAGAGTTGATGTCAGGTTTATGTCTCTAGCTATTTTAGCTAGAAGAGCTTTATGGCTTAAAACTTGGAATGCTGATATGTCTTCTAAATCGACTCTACTTTCCATTTCTTTCCAGGGTAACAAATTATTTGGTTCTCAGTTGGATTCTATTATCTCAACTGTTACTGGTGGGAAAGGAACTTTTTTACCACAGGATAAAAAATCTAAGGGTAAAAACAGGGCTAATAATCGTTTTCGTTCCTTTCGTTTCAACAAAGAACAAAAACCTGATCCTTCATCCTCAGGAGCAGTTTCAGTTTGGAAACCATCTCCAGTCTGGAATAAATCCAAGACTTCTAGAAAAGCAAAGCCAGCTTCTAAGTCCACATGAAGGTGCGGCCCTCATTCCAGCTCAGCTGGTAGGGGGCAGGTTACATTTTTTCAAAGAAATCTGGATCAATTCAGTTCACAATCTTTGGATTCAGAACATTGTTTCAGAAGGGTACAGAATTGGTTTCAAGATAAAACCTCCTGCAAAGAGATTTTTTCTTTCCCGTGTCCCAGTAAATCCAGTGAAAGCTCAAGCATTTCTGAAATGTGTTTCAGATCTAGAGTTGGCTGGAGTAATTATGCCAGTTCCAGTTCTGGAACAGGGGCTGGGGTTTTATTCGAATCTCTTCATTGTACCAAAGAAGGAGAATTCCTTCAGACTAGTTCTGGATCTAAAAATATTGAATCGTTATGTAAGGATACCAACGTTCAAAATGGTAACTGTAAGGACTATCTTGCCTTTTGTTCAGCAAGGGCATTATATGTCCACAATAGATTTACAGGATGCATATCTGCATATTCCGATTCATCCAGATCATTATCAGTTCCTGAGATTCTCTTTTCTGGACAAGCATTACCAGTTTGTGGCTCTGCCGTTTGGCCTAGCTACAGCCCCAAGAATTTTTACAAAGGTTCTCGGTGCCCTTCTGTCTGTAATCAGAGAACAGGGTATTGTGGTATTTCCTTATTTTGACGATATCTTGGTACTTGCTCAGTCTTTACATTTAGCAGAATCTAATACGAATCGACTTGTGTTGTTTCTTCAAGATCATGGTTGGAGGATCAATTCACTAAAAAGTTCATTGATTCCTCAGACAAGGGTAACCTTTCTGGGTTTCCAGATAGATTCAGTGTCCATGACTCTGTCTTTGACAGACAAGAGACGTCTAAAATTGATTTCAGCTTGTCGAAACCTTCAGTCACAATCATTCCCTTCGGTAGCCTTATGCATGGAAATTCTAGGTCTTATGACTGCTGCATCGGACGCGATCCCCTTTGCTCGTTTTCACATGCGACCTCTTCAGCTCTGTATGCTGAATCAATGGTGCAGGGATTACACAAAGATATCTCAATTAATATCTTTAAAACCGATTGTACGACACTCTCTAACGTGGTGGACAGATCACCATCGTTTAATTCAGGGGGCTTCTTTTGTTCTTCCGACCTGGACTGTAATTTCAACAGATGGAAGTCTTACAGGTTGGGGAGCTGTGTGGGGATCGGAATCTCAGGAGGTGAGATTACCGATCAATATTTTGGAACTCCGTGCAATTTTCAGAGCTCTTCAGTCTTGGCCTCTTCTGAAGAGAGAATCGTTCATTTGTTTTCAGACAGACAATGTCACAACTGTGGCATACATCAATCATCAAGGAGGGACTCACAGTCCTCTGGCTATGAAAGAAGTATCTCGAATTCTGGTTTGGGTGGAATCCAGTTCCTGTCTAATCTCTGCGGTTCATATCCCAGGTATAGACAATTGGGAAGCCGATTATCTCAGTCGCCAAATGTTGCATCCGGGCGAATGGTCTCTTCACCCAGAGGTATTTCTTCAGATTGTTCAAATATGGGAGCTTCCAGAAATAGATCTGATGGCGTCTCATCTAAACAAGAAACTTCCCAGGTATCTGTCCAGATCCCGGGATCCTCAGGCGGAAGCAGTGGATGCATTAACACTTCCTTGGAAGTATCATCCTGCCTATATCTTTCCGCCTCTAGTTCTTCTTCCAAGAGTAATCTCCAAGATTCTGAAGGAATGCTCGTTTGTTCTGCTGGTAGCTCCGGCATGGCCTCACAGGTTTTGGTATGCGGATCTTGTCCGGATGGCCTCTTGCCATCCGTGGACTCTTCCGTTAAGACCAGACCTTCTGTCGCAAGGTCCTTTTTTCCATCAGGATCTCAAATCCTTAAATTTAAAGGTATAGAGATTGAACGCTTGATTCTTGGTCAAAGAGGTTTCTCTGACTCTGTGATTAATACTATGTTACAGGCTCGTAAATCTGTATCTAGAGAGATATATTATAGAGTCTGGAAGACTTATATTTCTTGGTGTCTTTCTCATCATTTTTCTTGGCATTCTTTTAGAATTCCGAGAATTTTACAGTTTCTTCAGGATGGTTTAGATAAAGGTTTGTCCGCAAGTTCTTTGAAAGGACAAATCTCTGCTCTTTCTGTTCTTTTTCAGAGAAATATTGCTAATCTTCCTGATATTCATTGTTTTGTTCAAGCTTTGGTTCGTATAAAACCTGTCATTAAGTCAATTTCTCCTCCTTGGAGTTTGAATTTGGTTCTGGGGGCTCTTCAAGCTCCTCCTTTTGAACCCATGCATTCATTGGACATTAAATTACTTTCTTGGAAAGTTTTGTTCCTTTTGGCGATCTCTTCTGCCAGAAGAGTCTCTGAATTATCTGCTCTTTCTTGTGAGTCTCCTTTTCTGATTTTTCATCAGGATAAGGCGGTGTTGCGAACTTCTTTTGAATTTTTACCTAAGGTTGTGAATTCCAACAACATTAGTAGAGAAATTGTGGTTCCCTCATTATGTCCTAATCCTAAGAATTCTAAGGAGAAATCGTTGCATTCTTTGGATGTTGTTAGAGCTTTGAAATATTATGTTGAAGCTACTAAGTCTTTCCGAAAGACTTCTAGTTTATTTGTTATCTTTTCCGGTTCTAGAAAAGGCCAGAAAGCTTCTGCCATTTCTTTGGCATCTTGGTTGAAATCTTTAATTCATCATGCCTATGTTGAGTCGGGTAAAACTCCGCCTCAAAGGATTACAGCTCATTCTACTAGGTCAGTTTCTACTTCCTGGGCGTTTAGGAATGAAGCTTCGGTTGATCAGATTTGCAAAGCAGCAACTTGGTCCTCTTTGCATACTTTTACTAAATTCTACCATTTTGATGTATTTTCTTCTTCTGAAGCAGTTTTTGGTAGAAAAGTACTTCAGGCAGCGGTTTCAGTTTGAATCTTCTGTTTATGTTTTTCATTAAACTTTATTTTGGGTGTGGATTATTTTCAGTAGGAATTGGCTGTCTTTATTTTGTCCCTCCCTCTCTAGTGACTCTTGCGTGGAAAGATTTACATCTTGGGTAGTCATTATCCCATACGTCACTAGCTCATGGACTCTTGCTAATTACATGAAAGAAAACATAATTTATGTAAGAACTTACCTGATAAATTTATTTCTTTCATATTAGCAAGAGTCCATGAGGCCCGCCCTTTTTTGTGGTGGTTATGATTTTTTTGTATAAAGCACAATTATTCCAATTCCTTATTTTATATGCTTTCGCACTTTATCACCCCACTTCTTGGCTATTCGTTAAACTGATTTGTGGGTGTGGTGAGGGGTGTATTTGTAGGCATTTTGAGGTTTGGGAAACTTTGCCCCTCCTGGTAGGAATGTATATCCCATACGTCACTAGCTCATGGACTCTTGCTAATATGAAAGAAATGAATTTATCAGGTAAGTTCTTACATAAATTATGTTTTTTCCACATGGCTGGCTTAAATTTGCCTAGAAACAGTTTCCTGAGGCTTTCCACTGTGTTACTATGAGTGGGAGGGGCCTAATTTAGCGCTTTTTTGCGCAGTAACTTTTACAGACTGGGACATCACGCTTCCTCCAGGAGTCCCCTGAATGCTATAGGACATCTCTAAAGGGCTCTTAGGCTTTCCAAAATTGTTTGTTGGGGAAGGTAGGCCCACAGCAAGGCTGTGGCAGTTTGGTGTGACTGTTAAAAAACGTCTATCGTTTTTTGATCCGTTTTTTGAACTAAGGGGTTAATCATCCATTTGCAAGTGGGTGCAATGCTCTGTTAGCTTATTATACACACTGTAAAAATTTCATTTGATTTACTGCCTTTTTTCACTGTTTTTCAAATTCTGACAAAATTTGTTTCTCTTAAAGGCACAGTACAGTTTCTTATATTTGCTTGTTAACTTGATTTAAAGTGTTTTCCAAGCTTGCTAGTCTCATTGATAGTCTGTACAAACATGTCTGACATAGAGGAAACTCATTGTTCATTATTTTTAAACGCCATTGTGGAACCCCCTCTTAGAATGTGTACCAAATGTACTGATTTCACTTTAAGCAATAAAGATCATATTCTGTCTTTAAAAAATTTATCACCAGAGGAATCTGACGAGGGGGAAGTTATGCCGACTAACTCTCCCCACGTGTCAGATCCTTTGACTCCCGCTCAAGGTACTCACGCTCAAATGGCGCCAAGTACATCTAGGGCGCCCATAGCGTTTACTTTACAAGACATGGCGGCAGTCATGGATAATACACTGTCAGCGGTATTAGCCAGACTACCTGAATTTAGAGGAAAGCGAGATAGCTCTGGAGTTAGACGAAATACAGAGCATACTGACGCTTTAAGAGCTATGTCTGATACTGCCTCACAATATGCAGAAGCTGAAGGAGAGCTTCTTTCTGTGGGTGATGTTTCTGACTCAGGGAAGATGATGCAACCTGATTCTGATATCTCTACATTTAAATTTAAGCTTGAACACCTCCGCGTGTTACTCAGGGAGGTTTTAGCTGCTCTGAATGACTGTGATACAATTGCAGTGCCAGAGAAATTGTGTAGACTGGATAAATACTATGCAGTGCCGGTGTGCACTGATGTTTTTCCAATACCTAAAAGGTATACAGAAATTATTACTAAGGAATGGGATAGACCAGGTGTGCCGTTCTCTCCCCCTCCTATTTTTAGAAAAATGTTTCCAATAGACGCCACCACACGGGACTTATGGCAGACAGTTCCTAAGGTGGAGGGAGCAGTTTCTACTCTAGCAAAGCGTACTACTATCCCTGTCGAGGACAGTTGTGCTTTCTTAGATCCAATGGATAAAAAGTTAGATGGTTACCTTAAGAAAATGTTTATTCAACAAGGTTTTATCCTACAGCCCCTTGCATGCATTGCTCCTGTCACTGCTGCTTTGGCGTTCTGGTTTGAGTCTCTGGAAGAGGCTTTACAGGTAGAGACTCCATTGGATGACATACTTGACAAGCTTAGAGCACTTAAGCTAGCCAATTCTTTTGTTTCTGATGCCATTGTTGATTTGACTAAACTAACGGCTAAGAATTCTGGTTTTGCTTTCCAGGCGCGCAGAGCGCTATGGCTTAAATCATGGTCAGCTGACGTTACTTCAAAGTCTAAGCTTCTTAACATTCCCTTCAAGGGGCAGACCCTATTCGGGCCTGGTTTGAAGGAGATTATTGCTGATATCACTGGAGGAAAAGGTCATGCCCTTCCTCAGGATAGGTCCAAATTTTCGTGCCTTTCGAAACTTCAAGGCAAGTGCGGCATCAACCTCTTCTAATGCAAAACAAGAGGGAACTTTTGCTCATTCCAAGACGGTCTGGAGACCTAACCAGACCTGGAACAAGGGTAAGCAGGCCAAAAAGCCTGCTGCTGCCTCTAAGACAGCATGAAGGAACGGCCCCCTATCCGGTAACGGATCTAGTAGGGGGCAGACTTTCGTTCTTCGCCCAGGCGTGGGCAATAGATGTCCAGGATCCCTGGGCGTTGGAAATTATATCCCAGGGATATCTTCTGGACATCAAGGCTTCCCCCCCCCCCCCAAAAGGGAGATTTCAGCTTTCTCAATTATCTGCAAACCAGATAAAGAGAGAGGCATTCTTGCACTGTGTACAAGACCTCCTAGTTATGGGAGTGATCCATCCAGTTCCAAAGGAGGGACAGGGATTTTACTCAAATCTGTTTGTGGTTCCCAAAAAAAGAGGGAACCTTCAGACCAATTTTGGATCTAAAGCTCTTAAACAAATTCCTCAGAGTTCCATCATTCCAGATGGAGACTATTCGTACCATCCTACCTATGATCCAGGAGGGTCAATACATGATTACAGTGGATTTAAAGGATGCTTATCTTCAAATTCCGATACACAAAGATCATCATCAGTTTCTCAGGTTTGCCTTCCTAGACAGGCATTACCAGTGTGTAGCTCTTCCCTTTGGGTTAGCTACAGCCCCAATAATTTTTACGAAGGTTCTGGGGTCGCTTCTGGCGGTCCTAAGGCCGCGGGGCATAGCAGTGGCCCCTTATTTAGACGACATCCTGATTCAGGCGTCAAACTTCCAAGTTGCCAAGTCTCATATGGACATAGTGTTGGCATTTCTGAGGTTGCATGGGTGGAAGGTGAACGAGGAAAAGAGTTCTCTATCCCCCCTCACAAGAGTTTCCTTCCTAGGGACTCTGATAGATTCTGTAGAAATGAAAATTTACCTGACGGAGTCCAGGTTATCAAAACTTCTAAATTCCTGCCGTGTTCTGTATTCCATTCCTCGCCCTTCGGTGGCTCAGTGCATGGAAGTAATCGGCTTAATGGTAGCGGCAAAGGACATAGTGCCGTTTGCACGCCTACATCTCAGACCGCTGCAACTCTGCATGCTCAGTCAGTGGAATGGGGATTACACAGATTTGTCCCCTCTACTAAATCTGGATCAAGAGACCAGGGATTCTCTTCTCTGGTGGCTATCTCGGGTCCATCTGTCCAAATGTATGACCTTTCGCAGGCCAGATTGGACAATTGTAACGACAGATGCCAGCCTTCTAGGTTGGGGTGCAGTCTGGAACTCCCTGAAGGCTCAGGGATCGTGGACTCAGGAGGAGTCACTCCTTCCAATAAACATTCTGGAACTAAGAGCGATATTCAATGCTCTTCAGGCTTGGCCTCAGCTAGCGACAATGAAGTTCATCAGATTTCAGTCGGACAACATCACGACTGGGGCTTACATCAACCATCAAGGGGGAACAAGGAGTTCCCTAGTGATGTTAGAAGTCTCAAAGATAATTCGCTGGGCAGAGATTCACTCTTGCCACCTATCAGCTATCCATATCCCAGGTGTAGAGAACTGGGAGGCGGATTTTCTAAGTCAACAGACTTTTCATCCGGGGGAGTGGGAACTCCATCCGGAGGTGTTTGCACAATTGGTTCATCGTTGGGGCAAACCTGAACTGGATCTCATGGCGTCTCGCCAGAACGCCAAGCTTCCTTGTTACGGATCCAGGTCCAGGGACCCCAAGGCAACGCTGATAGATGTTCTAGCAGCGCCTTGGTCCTTCAACCTGGCTTATGTGTTTCCACTGTTTCCTCTGCTCCCTCGTCTGATTGCCAAAATCAAGCAGGAGAGAGCATCGGTGATCTTGATAGCGCCTGCGTGGCCACGCAGGACTTGGTATGCAGATCTGGTGGACAAGTCATCTTTTCCACCATGGACTCTGCCGCTGAGACAGGACCTTCTACTTCAAGGTCCTTTCAACCATCCAAATCTAATTTCTCTGAGGCTGACTGCCTGGAGATTGAACGCTTGATTTTATCAAAGCATGGTTTCTCAGAGTCAGTCATTGATACCTTAATTCAGACACAAAAGCCTGTCACCAGGAAAATCTATCATAAGATATGGCGTAAATATCTTTATTGGTGTGAATCCAAGGGCTACTCATGGAGTAAGGTCAGGATTCCCAGGATATTATCTTTTCTCCAAGAAGGATTGGAGAAAGGATTGTCAGCTAGTTCCTTAAAGGGACAGATTTCTGCACTATCTATTCTTTTGCACAAGCGTCTGGCGGATGTCCCAGACGTTCAGGCATTTTGTCAGGCTTTAGTTAGAATCAAGCCTGTGTTTATACCTGTTGCTCCACCTTGGAGCTTAAATTTGGTTCTTAAAGTTCTTCAGGGGGTTCCGTTTGAACCTCTTCATTCCATAGATATTATACTTTTATCTTGGAAAGTTCTTTTTTTGGTAGCTATTTCCTCGGCTCGTAGAGTTTCCGAGTTATCTGCCTTACAATGTGATTCTCCTTATCTGATCTTCCATGCAGATAAGGTAGTTCTGCGTACCAAACCTGGGTTTTTACCTAAGGTGGTATCTAATAAGAATATCAATCAAGAGATTGTTGTTCCGTCTTTGTGTCCTAATCCTTCTTCAAAGAAGGAACGTCTATTACACAATCTGGACGTGGTTCGTGCTTTAAAGTTTTACTTACAAGCTACTAAAGATTTTCATCAAACATCTGCTTTGTTTGTTGTCTACTCTGGACAGAGGAGAGGTCAAAAGGCTTCGGCAACCTCTTTCTTTTTGGCTAAGAAGCATAATCCGTTTAGCCTATGAGACTGCTGGCCAGCAGCCTCCAGAAAGGATTACAGCTCATTCTACTAGAGCTGTGGCTTCCACATGGGCCTATAAAAATGAGGCTTCTGTTGAACAGATTTGCAAGGTGGCGACTTGGTCTTCGCTTCATACTTTTTCAAAATTCTACAAATTTGATATTTTTGCTTCTTCGGAGGCTATTTTTGGTAGAAAGGTTTTACAGGCAGTGGTACCTTCCGTTTAAGTACCTGCCTTGTCCTTCCCTTCATCCGTGTACTTTAGCTTTGATATTGGTATCCCACAAGTAATGGATGATCCGTGGACTGGATACACCTTACAAGAGAAAACATAATTTATGCTTACCTGATAAATTTATTTCTCTTGTGTATCCAGGACACAGCCCGCCCTGTCATTTTAAGGCAGGTATTTTTTAATTTTAAACTACAGTCACCACTGCACCCTATGGTTTCTCCTTTCTCTGCTTGTTTTTGGTCGAATGACTGTATATGGCAGTTAGGGGAGGAGCTATATAGCAGCTCTGCTGTGGGTGATACTCTTGCAACTTCCTGTTGGAAAGGAGAATATCCCACAAGTAATGGATGATCCGTGGACTGGATACACCACAAGAGAAATTTATCAGGTAAGCATAAATTATGTTTTTTAAGAAATGTATTTCTTACCTGGGGTTTAGTCTTTTTTCAATTGACTACTTCTTGTAATTGTGGGTATTAGGCCCGCGGCTGCGTCAAATGCTAAACTTTATTGCGTCATTCTTGGCGCGAAAAAATTTTTTGGCGCAAAAAAGTATGTTTATGACGCAACATAGTCATTTCCGGAGTCATACGTGACGCCGAGACCTGATTGATGTTCAGTCTAATAAACGTTTGAATGCTGTTTTTAAACCTCCTGTGTTTTCCCCAGGGGTTTTTCCCATTCCTGAGGCTATTTCTGATATGATTTCTAGGGAATGGAATAAGCCAGGTACTTCTTTTATTCCCTTTTCAAGGTTTAAAAAATTGTATCCTTTACCAGCAAAATCTATAGAGTTTTGGGAAAAAAATCCCCAAAGTTGATGGGGCTATTTCTACTCTTGCTAAACGTACCACTATTCCTATGGAAGATAGCACTTCCCTTAAGGATCCATCTTCTCAGACCTGCTATTTCTTTGGCTGATGTTGCGGCTGCATCAACTGTCTGGTTGGAAAATTTAGCACAACACGAATTGGATTCTGACATATCTAGCGTTGTTCGCTTACTGCAACATGCTAATCATTTTATTTGTGATGCCATTTTTGATATTATCAAAATTGATGTTAGATCCATGTCTTTAGCTGTTTTAGCTAGAAGAGCTTTGTGGCTTAAATCTTGGAATGCTGATATGACATCTAAATCTAGATTACTATCTCTTTCTTTCCAAGGTAATAATTTATTTGGTTCTCAGTTGGATTCTATTATTTCAACTATCACTGGGGGAAAAGGAGTTTTTTGCCTCAGGATAAAAAAACCTAAGGGTAAATCTAAGGCTTCTAACCGTTTTCGTTCCTTTCGTCAGAATAAAGAACAAAACTCAATCCTTCCCCCAAGGAATCTGCTTCCAATTGGAAGCCTTCCTCAAATTGGAATAAATCCAAGCCATTTAGGAAACCAAAGTCAGCCCCTAAATCCGTATGAAGGTGCAGCCCTCATGCCAGCTCAGCTGGTAGGGGGCAGATTAAGGTTTTTCAAGGATTTTTGGATAAAATCTGTCCAAAATCATTGGATTCAGAGCATTGTCTCTCAAGGGTATCGAATAGGATTCAAAGTAAGACCTCCTGTGAGAAGATTTTTTCTCTCACGCATCCCTGTAAATCCAGTAAAAGCTCAGGCTTTTCTGAAGTGTGTTTCAGACCTGGAGTCTTCAGGGGTAATCATGCCAGTTCCTCCTCATGAACAAGGTTTGGGGTTTTATTCAAACCTATTCATTGTACCAAAGAAAGAAAATGTATTCAGACCAGTTCTGGATCAAAAAAATTTGAATCGTTATGTAAGAGTACCAACTTTCAAGATGGTGACTATAAGGACTATTCTGCCTTTTGTTCAGCAAGGACATTATAAGTCCACAATAGACTTGCAGGATGCATACCTTCATATTCCGATTCATCCAGAACACTTTCAGTTTCTGAGATTCTCTTTTCTAGACAAGCATTACCAATTTGTTGCTCTTCCATTTGGCCTAGCAACAGCTCCAAGAATCTTTTCAAAGGTTCTGGGTGCCCTACTATCTGTAATCAGAGAACAGGGTATTGCGGTGTTTCCTTATTTGGACGATATCTTGGCTCAGTCTTTACATACTGCAGAATCTCACACGAATCAACTAGTGTTGTTTCTTCGGAAACATGGTTGGAGGATCAATTTACCAAAGAGTTTCTTGATTCCTCAGACAAGGGTCACCTTTTTAGGCTTCCAGATAGATTCAGTGTCCATGACTCTGTCTCTAACAGACAAGAGATGTTTAAAATTGGTTGCAGCATGTTTTAGGTCTCATGACTGCAGCATCGGACGGGATCCCCTTTGCTCATTTTCACATGAGACCTCTACAGCTTTGTATGCTGAATCAATGGTGCAGGGATTATACAAAGATATCACAATTAATATCCTTGAATCCCAATGTACGACACTCTCTGACATGGTGGATAGATCACCATCGTTTGGTTCAAGGGGCTTCTTTTGTTCGCCCAACCTGGACTGTGATCACAACAGATGCGAGTCTTTCAGGTTGGGGAGCTGTTTGGGGATCTCTGACAGCACAAGGGGTTTGGAAATCTCAAGAGGCGAGATTACCAATAAATATTTTAGAACTCAATTCTCAGGGCTCTTCAGTTCTGGCCTCTACTAAAGAGAGAACCGTTCATTTGTTTTCAGACAGGCAATGTCACAACTGTGGCTTATGTCAATTATCAGGGTGGGACTCACAGTCCCCAAGCTATGAAAGAAGTATCTTGGATACTTGCCTGGGCGGAATCCAGCTCCTGTCTAATCCCTGCGGTGCATATTCCAGGTGTAGACAATTGGGAGGTGGATTATCTCAGCCGCCAGACTTTACATCCAGGGGAGTGGTCTCTCCATCCAGATGTGTTTTCTCAGATTGGTCAAATGTGGGGGCTTCCAGAGATAGATCTCATGGCCTCTCATGTAAACAAGAAACTTCCCAGATACCTGTCCAGGGATGTTCAGGCGGAAGCAGTGGATGCGCTGACACTTCCTTGGTGTTATCAACCTGCTTACATCTTCCCGCCTCTAGTTCTCCTTCCAAGAGTGATCTCCAAAATCATCATGGAACAGTCTTTTGTGTTGCTGTTGGCTCCAGCATGGCCACACAGGTTTTGGTATGCGGATCTGGTTCGGATGTCCAGTTGCCCGCCTTGGCCACTTCCGTTACGGCCGGACCTACTATCTCAAGGTCCGTTTTTCCATCAGGATCTCAAATCATTAAATTTGAAGGTATGGAAATTGAACGCTTAGTTCTAAGTCATATAGGTTTCTCTGACTCAGTGATTAATACTATGTTACAAGCTCGTAAATCTGTCTCTAGGAAGATTTATTATAGAGTTTGGAAGACTTACATTTCATGGTGTTCTTCTCATAAATTCTCCTGGCATTCTTTTAGAATTCCTAGAATTTTACAGTTCCTTCAGGATGGTTTGGATAAGGGTTTGTCTGCAAGTTCCTTGAAAGGACAAATCTCTGCTCTTTCTGTTTTATTTCACAGAAAGATTGCTATACTTCCTGATATTCACTGTTTTGTACAGGCTTTAGTTCGTATTAAGCCTGTCATTAAATCAATTTCTCCTCCTTGGAGTCTTAATTTGGTTCTGAAGGCTTTACAGGCTCCTCTATTTGAGCCTATGCATTCTTTGGACATTAAACTACTTTCTTGGAAAGTGTTGTTCCTTTTGGCTATTTCTTCTGCTAGAAGAGTTTCTGAGCTATCTGCTTTTTCTTGTGAGTCTCCTTTTCTGATTTTTCATCAGGATAAGGCAGTTTTGCGGACTTCTTTTCAATTTTTACCTAAGGTTGTGAATTCTAACAACATTCGTAGAGAAATTGTTGTCCCTTCCTTGTGTCCTAATCCTAGGAAAGGTCAGAAGGCTTCTGCTATTTCCTTGGCTTCTTGGTTGAAACTTTTGATGAGTCGAGTCAGGCCCCGCCTCAGAGAATTACAGCTCATTCTACTAGATCAGTCTCCACTTCGTGGGCTTTTAAGAATGAAGCTTCAGTTGATCAGATTAGCAAAGCGGCGACTTGTTCCTCTTTGCATACATTTACTAAATTCTACCGTTTTTATGTATTTGCTTCTTTGGAAGCAGTTTTTGGTAGAAAAGTTCTTCAGGCAGCTGTTTCAGTTTGATTCTTCTGCTTTTTGATTTAAGTTTTTTTCTTTCAACAATTAAAATAAACTTATTTTTTTGGGTTGTGGATTAATTTTTTCAGCGAAATATGGCTGTTTTTATTTTTATTCCCTCCCTCTCTAGTGACTCTTGAGTGTAAGACTCCACATCTTGGGTATTGATATCCCATATGTCACTAGCTAATGGACTCTTGCCAATTACATGAAAGAAAACATAATTTATTTAAGAACTTACCTGATAAATTCATTTCTTTCATATTGGCAAGAGTCCATGAGGCCCACCCTTTTTATGGTGGTTATGATTTTTTGTATAAAGCACAATTATTTCCAAATTTCCTTTGTTGATGCTTTCTACTCCTTTCTTTATCACCCCACTGCTTGGCTATTCATTAAACTGAATTTTGGGTGTGGTGAGGGGTGTATTTATAGGCATTTTGAGGTTTGGGAAACTTTGCCCCTCCTGGTAGGATTGTATATCCCATATGTCACTAGCTCATGGACTCTTGCCAATATGAAAGAAATGAATTTATCAGGTAAGTTCTTACATAAATTATGTTTTCTTATACTTTACAAGATCACCAGTTTAAGAATTCAGTTAATATCCAAATGTCTATAGTCATATGTCTTAGAGGAATTATGCACATTTGTAAGAGAAATGATCTTGATAGTCTCTTATCCACAAAGTGGCCCAATGTATTTGTCTTACAGAAAATTGTGTTCGTACACTGGTCTCTTATAAGCAAAAGTGGCAACAGCAGGATTGCTAATAGTCACCAACAAAAAAATTTCAACCAAGCTCCTTCTCTCTCTGTGCAGGGAGTTTTTGTCCGAGACAAAACACCTCCTCGCTTCTTAATCATTCGATAGATTTGGATACACACTTTTCTCTGATTGGCTACTGGGAAATTTAATTTTCAACAGCCAAATGCCTTTTGGCTGTAATACTGGATTTAGGCCATTGGGGACAGCAGACAAAGACAGTTTCATTCAAATATTGCTGCAGTTCCATTATCTAACCTATAAAATGTTTATCAAATACCCTATTTCTTTATATTAATAAACCTGTCTGGTCATATATCTGTCTCATCTAATATAACTTGGCATGTATTTATAGAGGCCAAAGATGAACATACTTCCAGTATCATACTAGTAAGCAATTATACTGTAAATTATTTGGCTCTTCACAGAATCATTTCATTCATCATCCTGGCATTATATTGCATCTTAAATATGAAAATTATACAAATTTGTATTTTAAAAATGAATTTCAGTTACAATACAATATGTCTTTCTGCGTTTTAGGGGCAATTATCAGGTCTGTGCTAATTACAATATTTCTGGGCCTTAGTGAGGTTCAAAGAGATTCCCATAGACATCTAGGCTCCTTCCCTGTATTGAGCAGTGAGGGGGATCTGTAAATCTATTATCCCTTTTGGGCAGGAAATCAACTTTAAACAGAGCAGCCATATATTGAACATCTCTTTGAAATAACTGCCTGAACTAATGAGACCAAATATTCTCATTTGGATGTATTGTAATCAGGAAAAAGGGGGGTTGGGGCTGGTCTTTTATGAGACCAATTCACATCAAATTAGGTTTTTAACTACAAAATGAAATATTAGATTCTAGGATACATCTGTAGTTGATTTAATGTTACTCACAGATACCCTGACAGGAGGCTTGGCATTTGCAGCAAATCTAGGGCTGTATATGGCAGTAGACCAAGGCCTGAGACCCCACCTTTCAGGTAAGTATCCCTACTCCTCATGCCACATACCATCTTTATTTAGTCTGTCCTTCAGACAAGATGGACATTTTTTCCTTGGCCTCCAGGTTCTGATGCTCTTCTGTGAGCAATAGCCAGTGTCTTTTATGGAATCATATTTGCTGTATTTATATAAAATGTCTTGAGCAGTTAAGAACATTTGGCTATACCTGTGCTGCTGCTCTGAGGTTGCTGGCTACAAGAGTGTCTGTGGTTATCGTACTGGTGACATTTCTCAGTAATTTTGGTGCACTTTTCGGTGCCACACAGCTATCTTTCTCAGGTAACATTTTTTTTTTTAGCTTGGCAGATATAAGGTACAGTTTGACCAAGAACACATCTATTTTCCAGGCAACTTTTATAGCTTTGCTGCAAACCCCAGTTGTTGTCTTTAATATTCTTTTTGCTACAGGCATTTTTTTTCTAGTGGCATGATGCCTCTTGGCAAGTTGCTTCTTATTAGACACAGCTCCTCAAGATATTCTGTTTCCAGAGATATATTTAATTGATAACTTAAAATCCAAAACTAAGGCAAGAGACAATGGTAGAGGCAAAGCTACAGTTTTAACAGGTTGGTGTTTGAACTAGCCCAGAACTCTACAGTTTGTAGAAGTCTAGACAGCCTCAGTTTAAGTAGTTTAGGTTTCTAAAGTGATCAGGAAAGGTTCAAATACAGATGAGATGTTTTGTCGAATTTCTTATTGTAATAGAGGGTGCAAACTAAAACATTTATAGTCAATGTTGCTTATATACATATCCCAGTCAACATTGCTCATTAGATTTGCCAGGGGAGTCAACCATTTCCTGTTGGGGATTTCCACCGTAGCAGGAAGAATTTGGAAGGTTCTAGTCTAACTTATAGCAGAAATCAGGAAAAAAATGTACCCTGTCTCTCCTACATTTTCATGATCATTTACAGTAAATAACAGTCAATCAAAAGAGAGAGAGAGACGTGCTCCACTGAGAATGAAAATGAGCTGGAAAAACTCAATTGCTTGTTCATAAGGCCATTGCAACTCATGGTTTATAGTCGTTTTGCTCACAATGCCTTTCACAGAGGAGAAATATCCTGCGGCATATGTCTAATCCTGCCTCAAAATAGTACAGACCCAAAAAATCAGGCAATTCTCTTGAGTTAGGGGGATACAACTCTAAAACATCTTAAAAAACCTTCTTACCAGTGACTTTTTTGTGTTTCTTTAAACACGATTAACCTTTAAACTTTTATAGAAAACTTTGTCCCTTTTAATGACCCTTTACAAAAAAGTGGGAGAATATATATATATATATATATATATATATATATATATATATATATATATATATACATACATACATACATACATACATACACACTGTTTTTAATAACTTTTTGGAGCCTTTAAGGATTTTTATTGCAATATATTAAAATAAATGCAGCATCTGATTTCTTTCTGTAAATGTGTTGTAGTTATTGTATGATTAATTATTGCAACATCTGATTGTTTTTGTTAAGGGAAAGTAAATTATATTCTATATTTTGTTTGTCTTGCACTTAAATTTAACTTGTTTTTTCACATTTTTTTTTTTATGGGTATTAGGATTTTTGAGCTGAGCATTTGTATCACTCAACACACTAATACCAAAGATAAACGGTGTTGACGTACTATTTTATAGCTACAGCATTTTCTGTCTAACTACTTTTTTCATTGGGTACCGTGCGTTTGTCATGCTTAGATCATTGTTTTTGGGTTTTTTGTCTTTTTTTAATCTTTTTTGTTCTGTGATATCATTGTCACTCTGAACATCAAAATTTTAATTATTGCAAAAGAAATTAGTGTATTTTTTAATATTCTGTGTGGTTATATTATTATTATATATAATATTATATTATAATAATTTTATTATTATTATTATTTTTAAGTTTGTAAATAAAGCACTCACTGGACTTCAGACATCTGAAGTCCAGTGAGTGCTTTATTTACAAACTTCTATACACCATTTCAATTGCACCCTGGTGGTACTTTGATGGTGGGAGTTCATACACAATACTGCTTGGGGGCTCTTTTGGCAGTGTTCAGGTCCTGTGAATTGCAGTATCGCCTTACCTGAATGACATATTGGTTTAGGTGCCATCTTTTCTACAAGCTAACTTTCATACAGAGTTTTTGTTGTCTTTTCTATGTTCCTTCGGATGGAAGTGAATCTGTAAAAGAGTTCCTTTGTTCCAGCTACAAGGGTGTTTTTTCTTAGGGAGTTTTTATAGATTTCCTATCTTTGAGGATTTTTCTTACAGAGGTCAGAAAATCCAAAATTCTCTCCCCTTGCCTCTCTACAGTTTTCTGTTTGGCCATCAGTGATGAAGGTAATTGATCTGATGGTCTCTTCTATGGACATCATTCCATTTTTTCGGTTCCATTTGAGAGTTTTGCAGTTTTGCTTGCTCAGATAATGGAACGGAGTCCATTTGGATCTGTCTCAGAGGATAGTTCTAGTTCAGTCGACAGTAGTTTTTCTTCCGTAGTGGTTTTCTTAGGAGCATCTGTCCTAGGGCACATGTTTCCAGAGACTTTCCTGGGTGTGACCATTGACGGCAGCCTGTTAGACTGGGGAGCAGTCTGGGACTTGTTAAGGGGCAGGGACTATAGACTCGGGAGGATTCTATTCTACCCATAAACATTTTAGAGTTGATAGTGAGGTTCAGTGTTCTGTTGGCTTGGTCTCTTTTGTCCTTAAGCTGGTTTATCAGGTTCCAGTAGGACAACATCACCTCAGTGGTTTTCGTCAACCGACAGGGAGGAACTTGGAGTTCCTTAGCCATGAAGGAGGTGGCATGGATTTTTCTGTGGGTGGAGGTTCACAATTGTTGTATATCTGCCATCCACATTCCAGGAGTGTTTAACTGGGAAGTGGATTTCCTGAGCAGACAGACTTATCATCCCAGGGAGTGGGCTCTCCATCCAGAGGTGTTCTCCAGGTTAACCATCAGGGGATGCCGGATTTGGATCTGATGGCATCTTGGCAGAATGCCAAGCTTCCAAGGTACAGTTCAAGGTCAAAAGATCTGCAGGCCTTCCTGATAGGTGCTCTGGCAGTTCTTTGGGACTTCGGTCTAGCATTCCTGTTTCCTCTCCTTCCATGAGTCATTGCTTGTATCGAACAGGTGAGAGCATTGGTAATTTTCTTAGCTCCTGTATGGCCTTGTAGGATCTGGTTTGTAGACCTAGTGAAGATGTTATCTTTTTCTCCTTGGAGGTTTTCCTCTAAGGAGGGACTTTCTTACTCAGGGTCCATTGCTTCATCCAAATCTCGTTTCTCTGAAGCCGTTTGCTTGGAGATTGAATGCTTAGTTCTGATTGTATGGATTTTCTGAGTCGGTTTTTGAGTCCATGATCCAGGCTCGCAAGCCTGTTTCTCAGAAAGATTTTTTCCATGAGGGTATGGCATTAATGTCTTTTATTGGTGTGAATCCAAGGACTTCTCTAGATGTAGGGTCAGGATTCCTAGAATGTTGTCTTTTCTCCAGGTATGTCTGGAGAAAGGGTTGTCGGTCAGATTTCTGTATTATCTTTTTTGCTACTCAGATGTCTGGCGGATGTGTCGGATGTTCTATATTTTTGTCAGGCCCTGGTCAGAATCAGGCCTGTGTTTTAACCGGTTACTACTTCCTGGAGTCTTAACCTTGTTATTTATGTTTTGCAGCAGGCTCTGTTTTAAACCAATGCATTCCATAGATATTATGTTATCTTGGAAGGTTTTGTTTATTTTTTGCTAACTGTTCTCGGAGAGTCTCAGATTTTCAGTGTGATTCTCGTTACCTTATCTTTCATGCAGATAAGGTGGTTCTTTTAATAAGGGTTTCTCCCTATTGTAGTTTCCGATAGATATTTTAATCAGGAATTTGTTGTTCCTTCTCTCTGTCCCAATCCTCCTTCTCTTTTGAAACGTCTTTTGTACAACTTGGTTGTTGTACGAGCTCTAAAGTCTTCTTTTAGGCGACTAAGTTTTCGCCAGTCTTCTGTCCTGTTTGTTTCTCTGGGAAGTGTAAAGGTCAGTAGGTTTCTGCTACTTCTCTTTCCCTTTTGGTTGAGAAGTATTATTTGTTTCCTTCATAATATGAGGAGAGTCCACGGCTTCATTCCTCACTTGTGGGAAATACAAAACCTGGCCACCAGGAGGAGGCAAAGACACCCCAGCCAAAGGCTTAAATACCTCCCCCACTTCCCTCATATCCCAGTCATTCTTTGCCTTTCTTCACAGGAGGTTGGCAGAGAAGTGTCAGAAGATACGGAGTAGTTCCTTATTGAGGGTATCTACCCTTCGGAATGGGATTGGAGTTTTAAGTAGTCTCGTCAGCCTCTCAGTGAGAGCATTGACGAATGTTAGTCTGGAGATGCAGGGAGAGTCTTTCTGCGAACCCATCCAGACTCGTATTAACAGCTTCTAAGCAATCAGTGTAGACGAGTTTCACTGCCTACTTCTATAATTCAAGTCTATGTCAGGAGCAATACTACAAGACTGTCAAACTTGAGAGGCTGTGTTTCTGTTCCACGGCATAGATTCCAGTAAGATCGTTTCATTTTCTTATACACACATAACACAAGAAGACAGGGTCACAGTGTGATTTTTTTTATCTGTATTGAATCAAGGGTTAATATCTCTAGAAGGGGATTATTAAACTGGGGGGGATTAATCACATAAGGTAAATATTATGATTATGCTGCGACATGTGTGAGATGAGGCTCAGGCAGATGTTGGAACGTACAGGTTTTACTTTCATTTTGGATAAGCTGCGCAGCCTGTTAGGCTAGGCATGCTTTTTTGTAGCAGGGGCGGTCCTGCATGGCGCACCACGTGACCGGGTGTGGTCATACTGATTTCCTATTTTTCCTGATTGTGCGGTTTACTGGAGACGAAGCAGTTTCTCTGTTGCGCCTGGTCATAGGAGATGGTGAGTGCCCCAGCCATTCGGGGTATAAAGGTGACATTTATCTTTTTTTTTTCTATTGTCCAATTTATAAACGCAAGCTATGGAGAACTCTAAAACATTAGAGGGCACTCCCTCTTTACCCAAGTCTAATGCCTGTCTATATTGTGAGGAGGCCACGGTATACCCACCTGCTCAATTATGTTTCACATGCCTTGATAAAGTAATCATGTAAAAGAAAGTTAGCTAAGCAACAACTTTTAATTGTTTTTAAATAAAGAAATTACTGTTTAATCCTTGCTCTGGACATTGGATTTAATCTTCCCCTTTAACGATTTGGGACCTCCGCCTGGTTGGAGCTCCCACACCAAGGGTTACATTCTTTTTGCCAGCAGTTTGGTATCCTGGTCCCACACACCAACGGAAGTGGTCATTCTGGTGAGCCTCGTTTTGGTCCCAAGTGCCTATCGCCTTAGTGAATCAGCCTAATGGCTCCGAAGTTTCGGCCTGCTCGTTATTGCACTGTGGGTGCATGGTCGTTTGTGAGTATATTTCCATTGCTTAATTAATCTGGTCACATTGTTCTAGGACATATTACACGAAGAGCGCCTCTCTTTTTTCTGTGTTTCAGGAACTGTTTTTGTATCGATAATCTGTGGAGAGAGCTGCCAATTCCCCAGCAACAGGAATTGTTTGTATGGACTTTTTGTCACTCACCTATTTAATCCGGACTTTATTTTCTTTATTTCTTTTATTTCTTTTATATATTGCTTTTATATATTGCATCTATTGTTTGTTGTATTAGTTGAATTTGGCGCACCTCCCTTCCTTTTGACACTTATTCCCTGCAGGGTAAGGTGTTAGTTTGTTTTAAAAGAAAGTTAATATGTTTAGTACCACTGAGCTGTCCACCTCTGAGGAGTCTCCGTCCTATGAGGTGCGCACCCTACAGTCATCTTCTAATACACATGCAGCTTCCCATAGCACTCCTAATACTCCATCTGGAGGGGCCCTTTTACCGCCAGACTTTTTTGAACAGTTACAAACAGCAGTGTCTGTGGCCTTCAGTGCTTTACCTCGCCCTGCTAAGCGCCAGCAAAAGGTGAAATATTGCTATCCTTCCCAGGGGTCATCTACTAGCTTATTGGATTTATCTGATACAAGATTATCCATTGATGAAGACACCTCTGATACTTCAGAGGATGCTCTTTCTGGGTCTGAATCTGCTGTCTCTAAGCCTCCAGCTGCGGAGGAACCAGACTTTAGATTTAGGATTGAACATTTACTTTTTCTGCTAAAGGAAGTTTACGTTAGAGGTCCCAGAAACTAAATTGCCTGAGGAACCTTGTATTCCTAAATTAGATAAGGTCTACGAGGACAAGGTTGTACCACACTTTCCCGGTTCCCGTAAAGATGGCAAACATTATTAAGAATGAATCGGAAAAACTTGGTTTTTCATTTTCTCCTCCTCCTCCGTCCTTTAAAAAATTATTCCCAGTTCTGGACTCTCAATTGGATTTGTGGGGTTCCATCCCTATGGTGGGTGGCACTATCTCCATGCTTGCTAAGCGCACTACTATCCCGCTTGAGGATAGTTCGTTGTTTAAGGAGCCCATGGATAAGAAGTTAGAAACTCAGTTAAGATGTTTCAGCATACAGGATATTTGTTTCAACCGGCAGCTGCTGTGCTAGCATGTAGGGCACTCTGACTGAAGTCTTGGTCTGCTGACATGACTTTGAAATCTAGACTTCATTCCCTCCCATTATAGGGAAAAATTATTTTTGGTCCAGGCCTGGACTCAATCATCTCCACTGTTACTGGATGCAAAGGTGCCTTTTTACCGCAGGATAAGAAGAGCAAACCTAAGGGACAAGGTCCTAATTTTCGTTCCTTTCGTTCAGATAAATCCCAACGCCAGCAGCCCTCCGCAAAGCCTGAGCAGTCCAAGGGATTTTGGAATAAATCTAAGCAGAACAAGAAGCCCGCCGAGTCAAAGTCAGCATGAAGGAGCGGCCCCTGATCCGGTTTTGGATCTTGTAGGGGGCATACTGTCACTCTTTTTGGAAGCTTGGTTTGGGGACTTACAAGACCCGTGGGTTTTAGAGGTCATTGTTCAGGGATACTGGATAGGTTTTCAGTCTCATCCACCCAGGGGCAGATTCCTCTTGCCAAACCTATCTTCAAGGCCAGAAAAGTGTGATGCCTTTCTAGAGTGCGTGAGGGATCTCTCCTCCCTGGGAGTCATTGTACCGGTACCTCTAGCAGAAATAGGTCTGGGATACTACTCCAACCTTTTTGTGGTCCCAAAAATTAGCGAACATTTCGTCCGATTCTGGACGTAAAGTGTTTAAACAAATTCTTATCTGTCCCCTCGTTCAAGATGGAGACAATAAGGTCCATTCTTCCCTTAGTTCAGGAAGGACAGTTCATGACCATGATAGACCTGAAGAATGCTTACCTTCACATTCCAATACACAAGGGACACTTCAAGTTCCTAAGATTTACATTCCTGGACCAGAACTTCCAGTTTATTGCACTTTCGTTTGGTCTAGCTACTGCTCCAAGAGTCTTTACGATGGGGCTCTACTCGCAGTGGCCAGAACCAAAGGTATAGCAGTAACACCATACTTAGACGATATTCTGGTTCAGGCACCATCCTGTCGTCTGGCAGAGGACCATTTGAAAGCCCTTCTATCTCTTTTTTAATCTCATGGATGGAAGATAAGCTTAGAGAAGAGTTCTCTTGTTCCCAGTCCCAGGGTGGAATTCCTGGGTACTATAATAGAGGTCATTGGTCTCATGGTATCCTACATGGATGTAATTCCTTTTGCCAGATTCCATCTCAGACCACTTCAGCTGTGCATGCTGAGACAGTAAAACGACAATCATTCAGATCTGTCTCAACAGATTTCTATGGATTACCGGTCGAGAGAATCGCTCTCTTGGTGGCTCTGTCCAGATCACCTGTCCCAAGGGACATGCTTTTTAAGACCATCCTGGGAGATTGGGACTACGGACACAAGTCTCACAGGATGGGGAGCTGTTTGGAGTGCCAGGAAGGCAGAGGGCCTGTGGACTCGAGGAGTCTCTCCTCCCGATCAACATTTTAGAACTTCAAGCAAACTTCAATGCTCTGAAGGCGTGGCCTCTTCTGGGTTTGTCCCAGTTTATCAGATTCCAATCAGACATTACCTCGGCTTACATCAACCATCAGGGGGGAATGAGGAGCTCCCTAGCAATGAGGGAAGTATCTCGGATTCTGGAATGGGCGGAGGCCCACAACTGCTCACTATCAGCGTTCCACATTCCGGGTGTGGACAACTGGGAAGCGTATTTCCTCAGCAGACACTACTTTCATATGGGGGAATGGTCTCTCCATCCCAAGGTGTTTGCGGAGATTTGCAACAGATAGGGGACGCCGGAGATAGATCTCATGGCGCCCTCGGCTCATTTCCAAGTCGTGGTCCAGGGACCCTCAAGCGGAGCTAATAGATGCATTAGCAGTGCCTTGGAGGTTCAATCTGATTTACATTTTTCCACCTGTACCACTTCTCCCTCGTGTAGTGGCTTGCATCAAGCAGGAGCAAACATCAGTGATTCTAATTGCTCCATCGTGGCCGCAAAGGATGTGATTTGCGGACCTAGTGGGGATGTCCTCATCTCCTCCATGGAGGTTACCTTGTCGCAGGGATCTGCTGGAGCAAGGTCCTTTTGTTCAACAAAATCTAGATTCTCTGAGGCTAACTGCGTGGAGATTGAACGCTTAGTCCTGGCCAAGAGGAATTTCTCTGAGAGTGTTATTGATACTCTCATTCAAGCTCGTAAGCCGGTGACTCGTCGCATCTCCCATAAGGTGTGGAGGACCAACTTATTCTGGTGTGAAGAATGGGGATTTCCCTGGCATAAGGTCAGGGTTTCCAGGATTCTTTTCTTTTCTCCAGGATGATCTGGAGAAGGGCCTTTCTGCTAGCTCCCTTAAAGGGACACTGTACCCAAAATTTTTATTTTGTGATTCAGATAGAGCATGAAATTTTAAGCAACTTTCTAATTTACTCCTATTATCACATTTTCTTCATTCTCTTGGTATCTTTATTTGAAATGCAAGAATGTTAGTTTAGATGCCGGCCCATTTTTGGTGAACAACCTGGGTTGTCCTTGCTGATTGGTGGATAAATTCAT
Source organism: Bombina bombina (assembly GCF_027579735.1). Lineage (NCBI taxonomy): Eukaryota > Metazoa > Chordata > Amphibia > Anura > Bombinatoridae > Bombina > Bombina bombina. The sequence goes on from NC_069500.1 coordinate 1,390,279,420, forward strand.
CCACCAATAAAAAAGTGCTGTCCAGAGTACTGAAACCAAAAAAAAGCTTAGATGCCTTCTTTTTCAAATAATGATAGCAAGAGAACGAAGAAAAATTGATAATAGGAGTAAATTAGTTGCTTAAAATTGCATGCTCTTTCTGAATTACAAAAGAAAAAAATTGGGTTCAGTGTCCCTTTAAGGGACAGATTTTGGCCCTATCCGTCTTACTGCACAAGAGGCTCGCTGAGCTTCCAGATGTCCAGTCTTGTGTTCAGGCTCTGTCTAGAATCAGGCCTGTGTTGAGACCTAGCACTCCTCCTTGGAGTTTAAATCTTGTTCTTAAAGTTTTGCAGAGGGCTCCTTTTGAGCCTATGCATGTAGTTGACATTAAATTTCTGTCTTGGATGGTTCTTTTTCTACTGGCTATTGCTTCGATGCACAGAGTATCTGAAATGGCTGCCTTGCAATGTGAGCCCCCTTACCTAGTTTTCCATGCTGATAAGGCTGTTCTTTGTACTTTGTTAGGTTTTCCTACTAAGGTTGTTTGAGATCGCAACATCAATCAGGAGATTGTGTTTACTTCCTTGTGTCCTAATCCTCCTCCTTTGAAGGAGCAGTTACTTCATAATTTGGATGTGGTTCGGGCCTTGAAGGTCTATCTTCAGGCTATGAAGTAGTTTAGACAGATTTCTTCTTTGTTTGTTGTCTATTCTGGGAAGTGTAAAGGGCAGAAAGCCTCGTCCTTGTCTTTCTGATTGAGGAGCATTATTCGGTTAGCTTATGAGACAGCGGGACACAAGCCTCCTCAGAGAATTAAGGCTCATTCAACCAGAGCAGTGGCTTCCTCTTTGGCCTTCAAGAATGAGGACTCTATGGATCATATTTGTAGGGCGGCTTCCTGGTCCTCCTTACATACATACCTTTTTCAAAATTTTACAAGTTTGACTTTTTTGCTTCGGCTGAAGCAGCTTTTGGGAGAAAGGTTTTGCAGGCTGTGGTGCCCTCAAAATAGGGTCCATCTCTCTTTTTACCCTCCCGTTTCAGTGTGTCCTCTAGAGCTTGGGTATGTGTTTCCCACAAGTAAGGAATAAAGCAGTAGACTCTCCTCATATTAAGAAGGAAAACCTAAATTATTCTTACCAGATCATTTGCTTTCCTTCTGTATGAGGAGAGTCCATGGCCCCCGCCCGTATTCTCCGTTGGGCGCACCTAAATTTTAGTTTTTGTTCTTCTGTTACCATTTGTACCCTGATATCTCTCCTACTGTTCTTTGTTCCCTTAGCAGAATGACTGGGATATGAGGGAAGTGGGGGGAGTATTTAAGCCTCTGGCTGGGGTGTCTCTGCCGCCTCCTGGTGACCAGGATCTGTATTTCCCACAAGTAAGGAATGAAGCCGTGGACTCTCCTCATACAGAAGGAGAGGAAATTATCTGGTAAGCATAATTTATGTTTTTGCTTATGAGTCTGCTAGTCAGCTGCCTCCTGAGAGAATTACAGCTCATTCTACAAGGGCTGTCTCCTCCTCTTGGGTTTTCAAGAAGAGACTTCTGTGGATTGGTTTTGCGGGGCTGCACCTTGGTCCCCTCTGCATATTTTTTTCAAATTGTATCCTTTTTCCGCGGCTGAGGTTTCTTTTGGGAGATTGGTTCTTCAAGTAGGGGTGCTTCTGATTTGTTTTCCCTCCCTATTCATTCTGTGTCTAGCTTGGGTATTGGTTTCCACTAGTAATTGAATGATTTTGTGGACTCTCCATATATTAGGAAAGAAATCAAAATGTATGCTTACCTGGTAAATGTATTTCTTTCCGGATATGTAGAGTCCACGACCCCACCCTTTATTAAGACCGTTATTTTTTACTAAATCTCAGGCACCTCTACACCTTTGTGTTATTCCTTGTTCCATTTCCCTTTGGTTGAATGACTGGGGATTAAGGGTAGGGGAGTGACATTTAACAGCTTTGCTGTGGTGCTCTTTGCCGCCTCCTGCTGGTCAGGAGTTATATTCCCACTAGTAATTGAATGACGTTATGGACTCTCCATATCCGGAAAAAAATACATTTATCAGGTAAGCATACATTTTGTTTCTTCCCCATTCTGATGCTCGGTTTGAAGTTCAGCAAGTCGTCTTCACTGTGTCTAGATGCCTAAATGTTGAGTTGCAATGTGATTGACTGATGAGCATTTTGTGTTACCAAGCAATTGAACAGGTATACCTAATAAAGTGGCCGGTGAGTGTGTATGTATATATGTGATGTGGTAAGAGCTTCAAAATGTTATCTGCAAGCTATCAAAGATTTTAGACCACTAATTGGGTTATTCATTTCTCATTTTATAGTAAAGGCCAGAAGGCCTCAGCTGTTAGCTTAGCATCATGGCTGAAACTTCTGATTCACAAGATTTTCTTGGAAGCAGGTTAGTCTTCTCCAAAACGGATTACAGCCCACTCTACCAGATCTGTTTCTACTTCCTGGGCTTTTAAAAATAAGGCTTCAATTGAGCAAATGTACAAGGCAACAACATGGTCATCCTTACATAATTTCATTACATTTCTTCTATTTTTATGTTTTTGCCTTTGCTGAAGCATCCTTTGGTAGGGAAGTTCTCCAGGCAGCAGTGTCTGGAAAATAAGTGCCTGCTTTTCAAATATTTTGTCCTGCCCTTAATTGTGGACTCCACTGCCTGGGTATTAGCTCCATGGCATTTCCGGATGTTGTTAGCTCCAAAAAAATTCAGTTTGCGTTGTGCGTCATACTTGGCGCCAAATAATTTCATTAAATGGATCTTGGGCTCTTACCACCTAATGAAGAAAGAAAAAAAAATTATGCTTACCTGATGAATTCATTTCCTTCATTGTGGTGAAAGTCCACCAACCACGCCCAATCTCTTTATTTTAGAGACAGTCCCGTTTTGCACTTCTGTTGTACCTTCTTTGTCCTTTCCTACTATTCTTTACTTTAAAAACACAAAATTAAACGTTCAGTATTCAGATCGAACTTTCCAATTTCTGTTATCAAGTTTGCTTTATTGCTTTGGCATATCCTTTGTTGAAGAGTAAATTTAGGTAAACTAATAAGAGCTTAGGCGTGTGCATGTGTCTTTAGCATTCTATGGCATCAGTCATGGCCGGATTGTCCCGCCGGGATACTGGGAAAAATACCGGTGGACCGCCGGCTGGCAGAGACCACTCAGCTGCAGTGGAGAGCAGCAATTTGCCAGCCCAGCAAGCAAGCAAGCAAAGTTGTGTGAGGAAGGAGGAGCACAGTGGCAGGCAGCAGAGCTCACAAAGTTGTAATGCTGCTGTATGGATGTTTCTTCGAGAGGAGTTTTTCTGTGGAGATCTTTAGCGCGGCTCCCGGCTTGTGACCAAACCTGCAAAGGTACTTTTTCAATCCAATCTGGAATCTCATCAGTCGCAGTACATGCCATGTTTCCCATTGTGAGTGATTGTATTGCTTGATCAGATGGGGCTTGTAATAATCTCAGGAGCGCTTCCAGCCACAGATACTTTTGATCCAGGCACTATATTAGCTCCTCTCCCCATGTGTTTATATTCTTCAGCGTTAGTGTTACTTCTTAGAGAATCGGTGTCTCTGTATTAAATGAAGAGGTAATTGCTGATAAACGTGTTTGCAGAACAAATTAATACCTGTGATCATAGTGCACAATGTGACAAATTCTCATCCAGAAGTGGCTGTATACCCCAGGCTTCCGGGAATGTGCAATTTCCACAAATTAATGATTAAATGAACTCCCCATAAAATGTTAATTAAAAAAAATATATATTTTCAATATTTTTCACCCTTGCTTTCCCTGAAATTAACTCTGATATTAAAGGGGGCGGAGTCCTTGGCCGGGAGGGGCGCGGTCTGGTGCTGGTCTTCTAACATTTCCAGGGCCAGTCTGGTTTGTAATTATGTATAACATTGCTATTAAGTGCTTCCAGATGGCTAAAGACCATGTGCACACTACTGAGCTCACCCAGACTACACTCTAACCAAGAAAATTAAGCACTGTTGAGAATAGACATAAACTGGAAAGTTGTTTAAAAATTCATGCTATGTCTAAGTCATTTAAAGCAGGGGTCAGCAACCTTGGCCCCAGATTTTTTGGAACTACATTTCCCATGATGCTCAGACAGCCTAAAGAGTGTTTTAGTCATGGGAAATGTAGTTCCAATATCTGGGGGCCCAAGGTTGCTGACCCCTGTTTTAAAGGGACATGAAACCCAAATGTTTTCTTTCATAATTCATACAGATTTAAAACAACTTTCCAATTTACTTCTATTTATCATATTTTCTTCATTCTCTTGGTATCCTTTGTTGAAGCAGCATTAATTTACTCTCACTATAATATATTATTACTTTAAGCTGTCTGTGACCATCCTGTTAAGTCTTTGCATACTGTTTGGCATAAACTATAATGGGCTGATTAGTCATAAATATTTTCTTATGGAAATCACTATTTTGTATTTAACCCAAATATTAACCCTTGTTATGAAAACTTTATTTTCCTCTAGTGAAACAAGCAAATCTACTTTTCTTTCATGTAATTAGCAAGAGTCCATGAGCTAGTGACGTATGGGATATACATTCCTACCAGGAGGGGCAAAGTTTCCCAAACCTTAAAATGCCTATAAATACACCCCTCACCACACCCACAAATCGGTTTTTACAAACTTTGCCTCCCATGGAGGTGGTGAAGTAAGTTTGTGCTAGATTCTACGTTGATATGCGCCTCCGCAGCAGGTTGGAGCCCGGTTTTCCTCTCAGCGTGCAGTGAATGTCAGAGGGATGTGAAGAGAGTATTGCCTATTTGAATTCAATGATCTCCTTCTACGGGGTCTATTTCATAGGTTCTCTGTTATCGGTCGTAGAGATTCATCTCTTACCTCCCTTTTCAGATCGACAATATACTCTTATATATATACCATTACCTCTACTGATTCTCGTTTCAGTACTGGTTTGGCTTTCTACTACATGTAGATGAGTGTCCTGGGGTAAGTAAGTCTTATTTTCTGTGACACTCTAAGCTATGGTTGGGCACTTTTATATAAAGTTCTAAATATATGTATTCAAACATTTATTTGCCTTGACTCAGGATGTTCAATATTCCTTATTTCAGACAGTCAATTTCATTATTTGGGATAATGCATTTGAATAATAAAAATTTTTCTTACCTTAAATTTGACTTTTTCCTGTGGGCTGTTAGGCTCGCGAGGGCTGAAAATGCTTCATTTTATTGCGTCATTCTTGGCGCGGATTTTTTTGGCGCAAAAAAATTTCTTTGTCATTTCCTGCGTCGTACTTGTCGCCAGAAGTTGTTTGTGATTGCGTCATTTCTTTGACGTTTTACGCCAAAAATGTCGGCGGCGTCGGATGTGGAGTCATTCTTGGCGCCAAAAGCATTTAGGCGCCTAATAATGTGGGCGTCTTTTTTGGCGCTGAAACTGTCATTTAAGGAATTTGATAGATTTTGCTTTATATGTTGTTTTTTCTATTACATATTGCAAGATGTCTCAGATTGACCCTGGATCAGAAGCTACTTCTGGAAAAACGCTTGACTGAGTTCAGTCCTACCAAAGCCAAGTTCATTTATTTTAAATGTTATGAATGTTTATCTTTAGCTATGGTTTGTAATAGGTTATCATGATAAACTTTTACATGCAGAATCCATTAGTATTTATGCTTTATATATTTCCATTCTTTTTACATCTTATGTACAAGAAATATTTAGAAGATTTTTAAGAAATATTTTTCTGATTCTATTTTAAAGGCTTTGTCTGACTTTGTGCCTTCTAATAAAATTTTTAGGTCTTTTTCAAACTTCTTCTTTAATTATTGAAGTTTCAAATGACCAACAACATACTGATTTATCCTTCTCTGATGATGTTTTTTTTCTCATTCAGAATTTTCTTCATCAGATATTGACACTAACAAATCTACTTTTTTATTAAAGTACATTTGTTCTTTGTTGAAAAGATGTTGATTATTTTACATTAAGGTAACTAGTTCTTTTTCAAGACTAGCTAAAACTATTTCTGCTTATTTATTCTTCTGTGTTTTCAGAGTTTTTTTTCCAATTCCTTATACTAGGGAATGGAATAGGCTGAGAATTTTCTTTTATTCCTTCTTCAAAGGTTTTAAACTATTACTCTTTGCCGGCAGTTTAATTCAATTTGGAGGGTTCTCCAATTTATTGGGGCTATCTCTACTCCTACTAATTATGCTATTGTTTCTATAGCAAAATAGTATTTATTTTCCTTTAGATGGTTGTATCTTATTTATGGAAAATTATTTAGTTTCAGGTACTTTTCTTGGACCTATGATTTATTTGGATGTTGCAATTGCTTCATTTTTTTCTGTTTACTTTAAGTTCAAGTATCAGATTATGATTTATTTTAGCATTGTTAAAGGGACAAAATTTACTAGACTAGGTGCTGTTGCATTTGTCTTGTTGTTTTGCATTTATTGATTATGCAAGTCCACTGTATTGTCTGGTCCTTTAACTGGACTATCATGCTAATAAATTCATTTGTGTCTTCATTTCTCCAACATAGGTGTGTCCGGTCCACGGCGTCATCCTTACTTGTGGGATATTCTCTTCCCCAACAGGAAATGGCAAAGAGCCCAGCAAAGCTGGTCACATGATCCCTCCTAGGCTCCGCCTACCCCAGTCATTCTCTTTGCCGTTGTACAGGCAACATCTCCACGGAGATGGCTTAGAGTTTTTTAGTGTTTAACTGTAGTTTTTATTATTCAATCAAGAGTTTGTTATTTTGAAATAGTGCTGGTATGTACTATTTACTCAGAAACAGAAAGGAGATGAAGATTTCTGTTTGTATGAGGAAAATGATTTTAGCAACCGTCACTAAAATCCATGGCTGTTCCACACAGGACTGTTGAGAGCAATTAACTTCAGTTGGGGGAACAGTGTGCAGTCTCTTGCTGCTTGAGGTATGACACATTCTAACAAGACGATGTAATGCTGGAAGCTGTCATTTTCCCTATGGGATCCGGTAAGCCATGTTTATTACGATCGTAAATAAGGGCTTCACAAGGGCTTATTAAAACTGTAGACTTTTTCTGGGCTAAATCGATTCATTAATAACACATATTTAGCCTTGAGGAATCATTTTATCTGGGTATTTTGATATAATAATATCGGCAGGCACTGTTTTAGACACCTTATTCTTAGGGGCTTTCCCAAAGCATAAGCAGAGCCTCATTTTCGCGCCGGTGTGGCGCACTTGTTTTTGAGAGGCATGGCATGCAGTCGCATGTGAGAGGAGCTCTGATACTTAGAAAAGACTTTCTGAAGGCGTCATTTGGTATCGTATTCCCCTTTGGGCTTGGTTGGGTCTCAGCAAAGCAGATACCAGGGACTGTAAAGGGGTTAAAGTTCAAAACGGCTCCGGTTCCGTTATTTTAAGGGTTAAAGCTTCCAAATTTGGTGTGCAATACTTTTAAGGCTTTGAGACACTGTGGTGAAAATTTGGTGAATTTTGAACAATTCCTTCATGTTTTTTCGCAATTGCAGTAATAAAGTGTGTTCAGTTTAAAATTTAAAGTGACAGTAACGGTTTTATTTTAAAACGTTTTTTGTACTTTGTTATCAAGTTTATGCCTGTTTAACATGTCTGAACTACCAGATAGACTGTGTTCTGAATGTGGGGAAGCCAGAATTCCTATTCATTTAAATAAATGTGATTTATGTGATAATGATAATGATGCCCAAGATGATTCCTCAAGTGAGGGGAGTAAGCATGGTACTGCATCATTCCCTCCTTCGTCTACACGAGTCTTGCCCACTCAGGAGGCCCCTAGTACATCTAGCGCGCCAATACTCCTTACTATGCAACAATTAACGGCTGTAATGGATAATTCTGTCAAAAACATTTTAGCCAAAATGAACACTTATCAGCGTAAGCGCGGCTGCTCTGTTTTAGATACTGAAGAGCATGACGACGCTGATAATAATATTTCTGAAGGGCCCCTAACCCAGTCTGATGGGGCCAGGGAGGTTTTGTCTGAGGGAGAAATTACTGATTCAGGGAACATTTCTCAACAGGCTGAACCTGATGTGATTGCATTTAAATTTAAGTTGGAACATCTCCGCATTCTGCTTAAGGAGGTATTATCCACTCTGGATGATTGTGACAAGTTGGTCATCCCAGAGAAACTTTGTAAAATGGACAAGTTCCTAGAGGTGCCGGGGCTCCCAGAAGCTTTTCCTATACCCAAGCGGGTGGCGGACATTGTTAATAAAGAATGGGAAAGGCCCGGTATTCCTTTCGTCCCTCCCCCCATATTTAAAAAATTGTTTCCTATGGTCGACCCCAGAAAGGACTTATGGCAGACAGTCCCCAAGGTCGAGGGAGCGGTTTCCACTTTAAACAAACGCACCACTATACCCATAGAGGATAGTTGTGCTTTCAAAGATCCTATGGATAAAAAATTAGAAGGTTTGCTTAAAAAGATGTTTGTTCAGCAAGGTTACCTTCTACAACCAATTTCATGCATTGTCCCTGTCGCTACAGCCGCATGTTTCTGGTTCGATGATCTGATAAGAGCGGTCGATAGTGATTCTCCTCCTTTGGAGGAGATTATGGACAGAATCAATGCTCTCAAGTTGGCTAATTCTTTCACCCTAGACGCCACTTTGCAATTGGCTAGGTTAGCGGCTAAGAATTCTGGGTTTGCTATTGTGGCGCGCAGAGCGCTTTGGTTGAAATCTTGGTCGGCTGATGCGTCTTCCAAGAACAAGCTACTTAACATTCCTTTCAAGGGGAAAACGCTGTTTGGCCCTGACTTGAAAGAGATTATCTCTGATATCACTGGGGGTAAGGGCCACGCCCTTCCTCAGGATCGGCCTTTCAAGGCAAAAAATAAACCTAATTTTCGTCCCTTTCGTAGAAACGGACCAGCCCAAGGTGCTACGTCCTCTAAGCAAGAGGGTAATACTTCTCAAGCCAAGCCAGCTTGGAGACCAATGCAAGGCTGGAACAAGGGAAAGCAGGCCAAGAAACCTGCCACTGCTACCAAGACAGCATGAAATGTTGGCCCCCGATCCGGGACCGGATCTGGTGGGGGGCAGACTCTCTCTCTTCGCTCAGGCTTGGGCAAGAGATGTTCTGGATCCTTGGGCGCTAGAAATAGTCTCCCAAGGTTATCTTCTGGAATTCAAGGGACTTCCCCCAAGGGGGAGGTTCCACAGGTCTCAGTTGTCTTCAGACCACATAAAAAGACAGGCATTCTTACATTGTGTAGAAGACCTGTTAAAAATGGGAGTGATTCATCCTGTTCCATTAAGAGAACAAGGGATGGGGTTCTACTCCAATCTGTTCATAGTTCCCAAAAAAGAGGGAACGTTCAGACCAATCTTAGATCTCAAGATCTTAAACAAGTTTCTCAAGGTTCCATCGTTCAAGATGGAAACCATTCGAACTATTCTTCCTTCCATCCAGGAAGGTCAATTCATGACCACGGTGGATTTAAAGGATGCGTATCTACATATTCCTATCCACAAGGAACATCATCGGTTCCTAAGGTTCGCATTCCTGGACAAACATTACCAGTTCGTGGCGCTTCCTTTCGGATTAGCCACTGCTCCAAGGATTTTCACAAAGGTACTAGGGTCCCTTCTAGCTGTGCTAAGACCAAGGGGCATTGCTGTAGTACCTTACTTGGACGACATTCTGATTCAAGCGTCGTCCCTTCCTCAAGCAAAGGCTCACACGGACATTGTCCTGGCCTTTCTCAGATCTCACGGGTGGAAAGTGAACGTGGAAAAGAGTTCTCTATCCCCGTCAACAAGGGTTCCCTTCTTGGGAACAATAATAGACTCCTTAGAAATGAGGATTTTTCTGACAGAGGCCAGAAAAAGGCTGTCCCTGGACAACCTGTCACAAGGGATGACATTCCGCAGACCAGAGTGGGTCATTGTCACGACCGACGCCAGTCTGATGGGCTGGGGCGCGGTCTGGGGATCCCTGAAAGCTCAGGGTCTTTGGTCTCGGGAAGAATCTCTTCTACCGATAAATATTCTGGAACTGAGAGCGATATTCAATGCTCTCAAGGCTTGGCCTCAGCTAGCGAGGGCCAAGTTCATACGGTTTCAATCAGACAACATGACAACTGTTGCGTACATCAACCATCAGGGGGGAACAAGGAGTTCCCTAGCGATGGAAGAAGTGACCAAAATCATTCTATGGGCGGAGTCTCACTCCTGCCACCTGTCTGCTATCCACATCCCAGGAGTGGAAAATTGGGAAGCGGATTTTCTGAGTCGTCAGACATTGCATCCGGGGGAGTGGGAACTCCATCCGGAAATCTTTGCCCAAGTCACTCAGCTGTGGGGCATTCCAGACATGGATCTGATGGCCTCTCGTCAGAACTTCAAAGTTCCTTGCTACGGGTCCAGATCCAGGGATCCCAAGGCGGCTCTAGTGGATGCACTAGTAGCACCTTGGACCTTCAAACTAGCTTATGTGTTCCCGCCGTTTCCTCTCATCCCCAGGCTGGTAGCCAGGATCAATCAGGAGAGGGCGTCGGTGATCTTGATAGCTCCTGCGTGGCCACGCAGGACTTGGTATGCAGATCTGGTGAATATGTCATCGGCTCCACCTTGGAAGCTACCTTTGAGACGAGACCTTCTTGTTCAGGGTCCGTTCGAACATCCGAATCTGGTTTCACTCCAGCTGACTGCTTGGAGATTGAACGCTTGATTTTATCGAAGCGAGGGTTCTCAGATTCTGTTATTGATACTCTTGTTCAGGCCAGAAAGCCTGTAACTAGAAAGATTTACCACAAAATTTGGAAAAAATATATCTGTTGGTGTGAATCTAAAGGATTCTCTTGGGACAAGGTTAAGATTCCTAGGATTCTATCCTTCCTTCAAGAAGGATTGGAAAAAGGATTATCTGCAAGTTCCCTGAAGGGACAGATTTCTGCCTTGTCGGTGTTACTTCACAAAAAACTGGCTGCTGTGCCAGATGTTCAAGCCTTTGTTCAGGCTCTGGTTAGAATTAAGCCTGTTTACAAACCTTTGACTCCTCCTTGGAGTCTCAATTTAGTTCTTTCAGTTCTTCAGGGGGTTCCGTTTGAACCCTTGCATTCCGTTGATATTAAGTTATTATCTTGGAAAGTTTTGTTTTTAGTTGCAATTTCTTCTGCTAGAAGAGTTTCAGAATTATCTGCTCTGCAGTGTTCTCCTCCTTATCTGGTGTTCCATGCAGATAAGGTGGTTTTACGTACTAAACCTGGTTTTCTTCCAAAAGTTGTTTCTAACAAAAACATTAACCAGGAGATTATCGTACCTTCTCTGTGTCCGAAACCAGTTTCAAAGAAGGAACGTTTGTTGCACAATTTGGATGTTGTTCGCGCTCTAAAATTCTATTTAGATGCTACAAAGGATTTTAGACAAACATCTTCCTTGTTTGTTGTTTATTCTGGTAAAAGGAGAGGTCAAAAAGCAACTTCTACCTCTCTCTCTTTTTGGATTAAAAGCATCATCAGATTGGCTTACGAGACTGCCGGACGGCAGCCTCCCGAAAGAATCACAGCTCATTCCACTAGGGCTGTGGCTTCCACATGGGCCTTCAAGAACGAGGCTTCTGTTGATCAGATATGTAGGGCAGCGACTTGGTCTTCACTGCACACTTTTACCAAATTTTACAAGTTTGATACTTTTGCTTCTTCTGAGGCTATTTTTGGGAGAAAGGTTTTGCAAGCCGTGGTGCCTTCCATTTAGGTGACCTGATTTGCTCCCTCCCTTCATCCGTGTCCTAAAGCTTTGGTATTGGTTCCCACAAGTAAGGATGACGCCGTGGACCGGACACACCTATGTTGGAGAAAACAGAATTTATGTTTACCTGATAAATTACTTTCTCCAACGGTGTGTCCGGTCCACGGCCCGCCCTGGTTTTTTTAATCAGGTCTGATAATTTATTTTCTTTAACTACAGTCACCACGGTACCATATGGTTTCTCCTATGCAAATATTCCTCCTTAACGTCGGTCGAATGACTGGGGTAGGCGGAGCCTAGGAGGGATCATGTGACCAGCTTTGCTGGGCTCTTTGCCATTTCCTGTTGGGGAAGAGAATATCCCACAAGTAAGGATGACGCCGTGGACCGGACACACCGTTGGAGAAAGTAATTTATCAGGTAAACATAAATTCTGTTTTTATTGAATATTTTCGCAAATGAGGTTTAATCTATGTCTTTAGCTGTTTGAGCTAGAAGAATTTTGTGATTTCTAAAAATCCTTATTTCTTTTGTTCTAAGATAATCAATTATTTGTTTTATAATTGGATTCAATTCTTAACTGTTACTCTGGGCTTCAAGATTGAGTTCTAAGACTAAAACTTTAAGCTTATACTAGTTTGGTTGTTCTTATTATGGAATGAATTCCTGAATTCTTTCCCAAGTAACATGTTTTTAATTGGAAATTTTTTCCGTTCGAAATCAGCTTCCTTAAATTGCGATGTATGTGCCGTATTCCAGCTTGGCTGGCAAAGGGCAGGTTAAGACTTTTTTGAAATTTATTTGGTTCTATTCGGTCCAAATTTCTTTGATTTTATTCCAGTAAGGCTAACACTTTCTTTAAGTGTGTTAAGGTCCTATTTATTTTGGGTACTGTTGAAGCATGGCTGGTCACCCGTGGGGTTCAAGCGCTGCTCAGACCTGGAATCTTCTGGGGTATTTCTTCCAGTTCCATTTTTAGGAACTGGGTTTTGGAGTTTTTATTCAAACTATTCTGCCTTTCTTTCATGTAATTAACAAGAGTCCATGAGCTAGTGACGTATGGGATATACATTCCTACCAGGAGGGGCAAAGTTTCCCAAACCTTAAAATGCCTATAAATACACCCCTCACCACACCCACAAATCAGTTTTACAAACTTTGCCTCCAAGGGAGGTGGTGAAGTAAGTTTGTGCTAGATTCTACGTTGATATGCGCTCCGCAGCAAGTTGGAGCCCGGTTTTCCTCTCAGCGTGCAGTGAATGTCAGAGGGATGTGAAGAGAGTATTGCCTATTGAATGCAGTGATCTCCTTCTACGGGGTCTATTTCATAAGGTTCTCTGTTATCGGTCGTAGAGATTCATCTCTTACCTCCCTTTTCAGATCGACGATATACTCTTATATTTACCATTTCCTCTACTGATTCTCGTTTCAGTACTGGTTTGGCTTTCTACAAACATGTAGATGAGTGTCCTGGGGTAAGTAAGTCTTATTTTCTGTGACACTCTAAGCTATGGTTGGGCACTTTATTTATAAAGTTCTAAATATATGTATTCAAACATTTATTTGCCTTGACTCAGAATGTTCAACTTTCCTTATTTCCAGACAGTCAGTTTCATATTTGGGATTATGCATTGAATTATCATATTTTTTCTTACCTCAAAAAATTGACTTTTTTCCCTGTGGGCTGTTAGGCTCGCGGGGGCTGAAAATGCTTCATTTTATTGCGTCATTCTTGGCGCGGACTTTTTTGGCGCAAAAATTCTTTTCCGTTTCCGGCGTCATACGTGTCGCCGGAAGTTGCGTCATTTTTTGACGTTATTTTGCGTCAAAGATGTCGGCGTTCCGGATGTGGCGTCATTTTTGGCGCCAAAAACATTTTAGGCGCCAAATAATGTGGGCGTCTTTTTTGGCGCTAAAAAATATGGGCGTCATTTTTGTCTCCACATTATTTAAGTCTCTTTATTTATTGCTTCTGGTTGCTAGAAGCTTGTTCACTAGCATTTTTTTCCCATTCCTGAAACTGTCATTTAAGGAATTTGATCAATTTTGCTTTATATGTTGTTTTTTTCTTTTACATATTGCAAGATGTTCCACGTTGCAACTGAGTCAGAAGATACTACAGGAAAATCACTGCACAGTGCTGGAGCTACCAAGCTAAGTCTGCTATAAACTTTTGGTATCTGTTTCTCCAGCTGTTATTTGTATTGCATGTCATGTCAAACTTATTAATGCAGATTAAATTTCCTTTAGTACTATTACATTACCTGTTGCTGTCCGTCAACATCTAATTTTCAGAGTGTTCCTGATAACATAAGAGATTTTATTTTTTAAATCCATTAAGAAGGCTATGTCTGTTATTTCTCCTTCTAGTATACATAAAAGTCTTTTAAAACTTCTCTTTTTTTCAGATGAATTTTTAAATGAACATCATCATTCTGATACTGATAATGGTTCTTCTGGTTCAGAGGTTTCTGTCTCAGAGGTTGATGCTGATAAATCTTTGTATCTGTTCAAGATGGAATTTATTCGTTCTTTACTTAAAGAAGTGTTATTTGCATTAGAAATAGAGGATTCTGGTCCTCTTGATACTAAATGTAAACGTTTAAATAAGGTTTTTAAATCTCCTGTAGTTATTCCAGAAGTGTTTTATCTCCCTGATGCTATTTCTGAAGTAATTCCAGGGAATGGAATAATTTGGGTAATTTATTTTACTCCTTCTAGACGTTTAAGCAAATTATATCCTGTGCCATCTGACAGATTAGAGTTTTTTTGGGACAAAAATCCCTAAGGTTATGGGGCTGTCTCTACTCCTGCTAATGTACTACTATTCCTATGGCAGATAGTACTTCATTTAAGGATCCTTTAGATAGGAAAATTGAATCTTTTCTAAGAAAAGCTTACTTATGTTCAGGTAATCTTCTTAGACCTGCTATATTTTTAGCGGATGTTGCTGCAGCTTCAACTTTTTGGTTAGAAGCTTTAGCGCAACAGGTAACAGATCATAATTTTATAGCATTATTATTATTCTATAACATGCTAATTATTTTATTGGTGATACCATCTTTTGATATCATTAGAGTTGATGTCAGGTATATGTCTCTAGCTATTTTAGCTAGAAAAGCTTTATGGATTAAACTTGGAATGCTGACATGTCTTCTAAGTCAACTTTGCTTTCCCTTTCTTTCCAGGGTAAATAATCATTTCGTTCCTTTCCTCACAACAAGGAACAAAAGCCTGATCCTTCATCCTCAGGAGCGGTATCAGTTTGGAAACTATTTCCAGTTTGGAATATATCCAAGCCTTATAGAAACCTATAGTCAGCTCCTAAGTACCTATGAAGGTGCGGCCCTTATTCTAGCTCAGCTGGTATGGGGCAGATTACGTTTTCTTCAAAGAAATTTGGATCAATTCCGTTCTTAATCTCTGGTTTCAGAAACATTGTTTCAGAAAGGTACAGAATTGGCTTCAAGTTAAGGCCTCCTGCTAAGAGATTCTTTTCTTTCCCGTGTCCCAGTTGCCACAGCAAGGCTCAGCATTTCTGAAATGTGTTTCAGATCTAGAGTTGGCTGGAGTATTTATGCCAGTTCCAGTTCTGGAACAGGGGCTGGGGTTTTATTTTATCTCTTCATTGTACCAAAGAAGGTCAATTCCTTCAGACCAGTTCTGGATCTATCATTATTGAATCGTTATGTTAGGATACCAACATTCAAGATGGTTACTGTAGGACTATCCTGCCTTTTGTTTAGCAAGGGCATTATATGTCTACAATAGATTTACAGGATGTGTATCTGCATATTCCGATTCATCCAGATCACTTTTAGTGTCTGAGATTCTCTTTTTAGACAAGCATTACCAGTTTTGTGGCTCTACTGTTTGGTCTAGCCTCAGTTCCAAGAATTTTTTTCAAAGGTTCTCGGTGCCCTTCTTCTGTAATCAGAGAATAGGGTTTTGGTATTTCCTTATTTGGACGATATCTTGGTACTTGCTCAGTCTTCTCATTTTCGAAGAATCTCATACGAATCGACTTGTGTTGTTTCTTCAAGTTCATGGTTGGAGGATCAATTTACCATTCAGTTCATTGATTCCTCAGACAAGGGTAACCTTTTTAGGTTTCTAGATAAATTCAGTGTCTATGACTCTGTCCTTGTCAGACAAGAGAAGTTTAACATTGATATCAGCTTGTCAAAACCTTCAGTCACAATCATTCCCTTTGGTAGCCTTATGCATGGAAATGTTGGGTCTTAGGACTGCCGCATCAGATGCGATCTCCTTTGCTCGTTTTCACATGCGACCTCTTCAGCTCTGTATGCTGAACCAATGGTGCAGGGATTACTCAAAGATATCTCAATTAATATCTTTAAACCGATTTTACGACACTCTCTGACATGGTGGACAGATCACCATCGTTTAGTTCAGGGGGCTTCTTTGTTCTTCCGACCTGGACTATAATCTCAACAGATTCAAGTCTTACAGGTTGGGGAGCTGTGTGGGGGTCTCTGACGGCACAAGGGGTTTGGGAATCTCAGGAGGTGAGATTTCCGATCAATATTTTGGAACTCCGTGCAATTTTCAGAGCTCTTCAGTCTTGGCCTCTTCTGAAGAGAGAGTTGTTCATTGTTTTCAGATAAGACAATGTCACAACTGTGGCATACATCAATCATCAAGGAGGGACTCACAGTCCTCTGGCTATGAAGAAGTATCTCGAATTTTGGTTTGGGCGGAATACAGCTCCTGTCTAATCTCTGCGGTTTATATCCCAGGTATGGACAATTGGAAAGCGGATTATCTCAGTCGCCATACGTTGCATCCGGGCGAATGGTCTCTTCACCCAGAGGTATTTCTTCAGATTGTTCAAATGTGGGAACTTCCAGAAATAGATCTGATGGCTTCTCATCTAAACAAGAAACTTCCCAGGTATCTGTCTAGATCCCGGGATCTTCAGGCGGAGGCAGTGGATGCATTTTCACTTCCTTGGAAGTATCATCCTGCCTATATCTTTCCGCCTCTAGTTCTTCTTCCAAGAGTAATCTCCAAGATTCTGAAGGAATGCTCGTTTGTTCTGCTGGTAGCTCCGGCATGGCCTCACAGGTTTTGGTATGCGGATCTTGTCCGGATGGCCTCTTGCCAACCGTGGACTCTTCCGTTAAGACCAGACCTTTTGTCTCAAGGTCCTTTTTTCCATCAGGATCTGAAATCCTTAAATTTAAAGGTATGGAGATTGAACGCTTGATTCTTGGTCAAAGAGGTTTCTCTGACTCTGTGATTAATACTATGTTACAGGCTCGTAAATTTGTATCCAGAGAGATATATTATAGAGTCTGGAAGACTTATATTTCTTGGTGTCTTTCTCATCATTTTTCTTGGCATTCTTTTAGAATACCGAGAATATTACAATTTCTTCAGGATGGTTTAGATAAGGGTTTGTCCGCAAGTTCCTTGAAAGGTCAAATCTCTGCTCTTTCTGTTCTTTTTCACAGAAAGATTGCTATTCTTCCTGATATTCATTGTTTTGTACAAGCTTTGGTTCGTATAAAGCCTGTCATTAAGTCAATTTCTCTTCCTGGAGTTTGAATTTGGTTCTGGGGGCTCTTCAAGCTCCTCCATTTGAACCTATGCATTCATTGGATATTAAATTACTTTCTTGGAAAGTTTTGTTCCTTTTGGCCATCTCTTCTACCAGAAGAGTTTCTGAATTATCTGCTCTTTCTTGTGAGTCTCCTTTTCTGATTCTTCATCAGGATAAGGCGGTGTTGCGAACTTCTTTTGAATTTTACCTAAAGTTGTGAATTCCAACAACATTAGTAGAGAAATTGTGGTTCCTTCATTATGTCCTAATCCTAAGAATTCTAAGGAGAAATCATTGCATTCTTTGGATGTTGTTAGAGCTTTGAAATATTATGTTGAAGCTACGAAATCTTTCTGTAAGACTTCTAGTCTATTTGTTATCTTTTCCGGTTCTAGGAAAGGCCAGAAAGCTTCTGCCATTTCTTTGGCATCTTGGTTGAAATCTTTAATTCATCTTGCCTATGTTGAGTCGGGTAAAATTCCGCCTCAGAGAATTACAGCTCATTCTACTAGGTCAGTATCTACTTCCTGGGCGTTTAGGAATGAAGCTTCGGTTGACCAGATCTGCAAAGCAGCAACTTGGTCCTCTTTGCATACTTTTACTAAATTCTACCATTTTGATGTATTTTCTTCTTCTGAAGCAGTTTTTGGTAGAAAAGTTCTTCAGGCAGCGATTTCAGTTTGAATCTTCTGCTTATGTTTTTTGTTAAACTTTATTTTGGGTGTGGATTATTTTCAGCAGGAATTGGCTGTCTTTATTTTATCCCTCCCTCTCTAGTGACTCTTGTGTGGAAAGATCCACATCTTGGGTAGTCATTATCCCATACGTCACTAGCTCATGGACTCTTGTTAATTACATGAAAGAAAACATAATTTATGTAAGAACTTACCTGATAAATTCATTTCTTTCATATTAACAAGAGTCCATGAGGCCCACCCTTTTTTGTGGTGGTTATGATTTTTTTGTATAAAGCACAATTATTCCAATTCCTTATTTTATATGCTTCGCACTTTTTTTCTTATCACCCCACTTCTTGGCTATTCGTTAAACTGATTTGTGGGTGTGGTGAGGGGTGTATTTATAGGCATTTTAAGGTTTGGGAAACTTTGCCCCTCCTGGTAGGAATGTATATCCCATACGTCACTAGCTCATGGACTCTTGTTAATATGAAAGAAATTAATTTATCAGGTAAGTTCTTACATAAATTATGTTTTTTTTGGTCAGTGATAGCATTATTTGTTTTCTTTAGATACAATAAATGCATATTTTTTCTGTATTCATTCAGATTATTTTCTGAGGATGCGGAATCTCATATGATTCACTTTGTTCTTCAGGACATAGTTAGAGGATCTTTTTTCAAAAGCTCTTGATTCCTCTCACAAGGGTCACCTTTTTTTGGGTTTCCAGATAGTTTGTGTCACTGTCTTTGTCTCTATCAGACAAGGGACAATTTTATTGCGTTCCGTCTGTCTGTACCTTTAGTCTCTATTATTTCCTTCAGTTGCTATATATGCATAGAAGTTTTAGGTCTTATGGCCACAGCATTGGATTCAATTCCCTTTGCTCATTTTCAATAGAAAGAACCTTTCCAGTCTTTTATGCTGAATTATGGTGCAGGGATTCTAGGATTTCGCATTTTAAATTTTCAAATCCTAATATTTATCTCTCTTGATTTGGTGGTTAAGATCACCATCATTTAGTTCTACAGGTCTCTTCGTTTCTTTCAACCTGGACCATGATCTCTACAGATGTGAGTCTTTTTGGTTGGGAGGCTGTCTGAGGATCTCTGTCAGCACAAGGGGTTTGAAAATCTCAGGAGGCGAGATTACCATTTGATATTTTAGAACTCCATGTTTTCTCAGAGTTTTTCAGTTAGTTTCTTTTTGAGGAAGAGACGTTTATTGTTTTTCAGACAATATCACAACTATGGTGTATGTCAATCATCAGGGTAGGACTATCAGTCCTTAGGCTGTGACAGAAGTGTCTCGGATATTAGCTTAGGCTAAATCCAGCTCCTATCTAAATTCTGTGGGTTTTTTCCCAGGTATAGATATTTGGGAAGCGGATTATCTCTTAATCAAGCTTTACATCCGGGAGAATGGTCTCTCATACCCAGATATGTTTTTCAATTTTTCAGATGTGAGCATTTCTAGAAATAGATCTGTTGGCATCTCATCTGAATAAAGAACTTCCCAGGGGCCTATTCAGGTCCGGGGATCCTCAGGCGGAAGTAATGTATGCATTGACATTTCTTTGGAAATGATCTTTTTGCCTATTTCTTTCCGCCTCTAGTTCTTCTGCCAAAGTGATTTCCAAAATTCTTATGGAGTATTTGTTTGTTATGCTGGTGGCTCCAGCATGGCCTCTCAGGTTTTGGTATGCGGATTTCATTCGGATGGCCAGTTGCCAACCTTGGACACTTCCGTTTAAACCAGACCTTCTTTCTCAAGGCCCATTTTTTCCATCAGGATCTCAAATCATTAAATTTGAAGGGATGGAGATTGAACGCTTGGTTTCAGGCTCGTAAATCTGTCTCTAGAAAGATTTTTTGAGTCTGGAAGACCTTCTTTTCTTGGCATTCTTTTAAAATTCATAGAATTTTATTATTTTTTTCAGGTTGGTTTGGATATGGTTTTGTCTGCAGTTCTTGTTGGGACAAATCTCTACTCTTTCTGTTCTTTTTTTCACAGAAAGATTGCTAATCATCCTGATATTCATTGTTTTGTTCAGGCTTTGGTCCGTATCAAGCCTGTCATTAATTCAATCTCTCCACTTTGGAGTCTCAATTTGGTGCTGAGGGCTTTACAGGCTCCTCCGTTTTGAAACTATGCATTTTCTGAACATTAAATTACTTTCTTGGAAAAGTATTGTTCCTTTTGGTTATTTCTTCTGCTAGAAGAATTTTTGAGTTATCTGCTCTTTTTTGTCAATATCTTTTTCTGATTTTTCATCAGGATAAGGCAGTGTTACTTCCTGATATTCATCATTTTTTTCAGGTTTTGATTCGTATCAAACCTGTCATTAAGCCAATTTCTCCTCCTTGGAGTCTTAATTGGGTTCTGAAGGTTTTTCAGGCTCTTCTATTTGAGCATATGCTTGCTCTGGACATTAATTACTTTCATGGAAAGTATTGTTCTTTTTGGACATCTCTTCAGCTAGAACAGCTTTTGAATTATCTGTTCTTTCTTGTGAATCTCTTTTTTTCTGATTTTTTTCATCAGGAAAAGGTGGTTTTTGCTGTCCTCATTTCAATTCTTACCTAAAGTTGTAAATTCTAACAAACATTAGGGAGGAATTATTCTTTTCCTAAGACTTCTTTGGTGAGATTCTTACTTTCTATGTTGAAGCTATTCAGATTTCAGATAGACTTCTAGTCTATTTTTTTATCTTTTCTGGTTTTAGGAAGGTCAAAAAGCTTCTGCCATTTATTTGGCATCTTGCTTAAACTTTTGATTCATCATGCTTATTTGGAGTCGGGTGGATTCCCGCCTCGGAGGATTACGGCTCATTCTACTAGGTAAGTTTCTACTTCCTGGGCTTTTTAAAGAATGAAGCTTCTGTTGATCAGATTTGCAAAGCAATGACTTGGTCTTCTTTGCATACTTTTACTATGTTCTACCATTTTGATGTTTTCTCTTCTTTAGAAGCAGTTTTGGTAGAATGGTACTTCAGGCAGCTGTCTCAGTTTGATTCTTCTGCTTATAATTTCAGTTTTTTTCATTATAAAACTTGAAACTTCTTTTTTGTTTTGGGTAGTGGATTCATTTTTCAGCGGAATTGGCTGTCTTTATTTTTATCCCTCCCTCTCTAGTGACTCTTGCGTGGAAGTTCCACATCTTGGGTATTTATTATCCCATAGGTCCCTAGCTCATGGACTCTTGCTAATTACATGAAAGAAAACATAATTTATGTAAGAACTTACCTGATAAATTCATTTCTTTCATATTAGCAAGAGTCCATGAGGCCCACCCTTTTTTGTGGTGGTTATGATTTTTTTGTATAAAGCACAATTATTCCAATTCCTTATTTTTTTTATGCTTTCGCTCCTTTCTTATCACCCCACTTCTTGGCTATTCGTTAAACTGAATTGTGGGTGTGGTGAGGGGTGTATTTATAGGCATTTTAAGGTTTGGGAAACTTTGCCCCTCCTGGTAGGAATGTATATCCCATACGTCACTAGCTCATGGATTCTTGCTAATATGAAAGAAATGAATTTATCAGGTAAGTTCTTACATAAATTATGTTTTTCACCCATTGTGCAGCTTATGCATAAGATTCACATTTAGTCAGACAACTGAATTCATCTTCTTATATGAGATATATCACAAGGAACAGATGATCAGCTGTAACTTAGCTCTCTATATAGTGCAGTGCAGAAGCTTAGGTGCTGATTCATTGTCTGTTTTGTTGATGGGGCAGAATTCTGAACTTGATTATGAGTCAAACAGAAGTACTTTTTTCTGATAGAAAACACAATTTATTTCTAAAATAAAATTCTAAAGCTGAACATGCAAGTGCTTCAATAAATTATTCCTTTTGTGTTCATTTTTATTTTCTACTATTTCCAATGTGTTTTCTTTTTACAGCTGTGTAGTACATATATATATATATATATATATATATATATATATATATATATATATATATATATATATATATATATATATATATATATATATATATATATATATATATATATATATATATATATATATATATGCAAAATGAGTCAGTTGCACTCTCACAAACAATTTCTCCAAGGGCCAGGGTGCTAGAGTAGGTGATATGTAGTAGAATAGAAAACAGCACTCTCTGGACTTAAATTCAAACAGATAGTTTAATAGGTAACGTTTCGGGGAATGCTCTCCTTCATCAGACCAACAATATACAAGTGAAGCCAACATTTAAACATACATAGACCCCTCCCCCTTGTGAAAAACCGCCAAAAATGGTTGTCATAGCAACCAGCCTTCCAGTGTATAGTAAATACAAAAAGTCAAACAACATATACATCACTGAACCCCAAAACTAAATAATCCTTATAGCTGGGCAGTTATAAATAGTTGAGCTAAACACATCCCTTTTCCAAGCCAATATTACTATATGGAACATAAGATAAACCATGGAGCATACCTGAGTAACAGGCTGTGTGGGCCTATTCAATGCAGCATAATCAGTAAATAATCTTAGAGAATTGGCAGCACTACACAGAGTAATAGCGTAATCGAGAGATGGGTTACAAAACAGTGCATCAAACCCCATATTTCTATTGTCAAAAATAATACAGGCTCAATAAGCATACTACGTTATACAGCATTTGTACAAAAAGTTCATTGCAGTGTTCTCTGTCTACAGTACCTTCAGGGATCATATATGACGCGTATAACAGATGCCATAGTAATCCAAATGAACTGTATGCACCATCCTAATAACTATAAATCTCCATATGTGCAAATACTAAGTAGCGATAGTGGAGATTGCCATACCTAATCGAAACAGTAGCAAAGCTGAGGCATCGCGTGAGGCAGAGAAGTAAGCCACTACAGAGTGTAGGGGTGGATCGCCCAGACGAGATACGCATGCGCACCTCTTTAATTATGAGGGATACGGTGAAGACTGTAACACTCTGTAGTGGCTTACTTCTCTGCCTCACACGAGCCGCAAGTTACATCGTAGACTGCAAGAACATATTCGAAACATTAAAAATGCAGGTAAAGACTTGGAAGAGGATAAGCCCTTGACTTCTGTGGCTCTACATTTTTTGCAATACCATCAATCTAATCCTTCAAGATTGAAATGCCAGGGAATGGAAAAAGTTTCCCTTGGCATTCGGGGGGGCAACTTGGAGCAAGCTTTGTTAAGATCAGAATGTAGGTGGATCTACTTGCTTGACTGTGTTGACCCAAAGGGACTTAACGAACAGAATAACTATGCATGTTTCTTATAATATAAAAATTCCTTATGAACAAATCTAGTACCATTATTTGACATAAACCTGAGGTGATTTTAAATTAAAGGGGTTTTCTGCCATGGCTACCCCTCTCCGTACTTTCAAACTCCATATTTATTTACCCTCGTTCTTCCCTCCTCAAACAGAGGTTCATTTTTTTCATCTTAACACAAATTATTTTCATTAGTATTTTCATGTTTATTCTTATGTTTTTTTTAAAGCACAGTCATTGTGGTGTAATTACACTCCGTAACCTAAGAAGGTGATTTTTAATATAAACTATTTTCACTCTTATCCATTCTTTGGCTATTTTCACACCCTATTGGGATTATGCAAAAAATACATTTCATTTACACATTATCACTATGCGGAACTTACATTTATTTCGTTATTAATGTTTACATTTCACCATATCTGATTATTACCCCCGTATATATTTTTTTAATTAAAATTTGTATTATTATGTCTTTAATATTCAGGGACCATAAAAGCCCCCTTATCACGCATCACAGCACTTTGACGTCCACATTTTTCCCACACACCTTTCATCTTAGTAATCACCAGCTTATTATAGGATTTTTTTCACATGATCACATTTTCACCCCACACAGGCAAACCGTTGCCACTCACTATCACCTTTTTAGAAATCCCTTCGAGTTTATATTGTCATCTGGTTCTGAGGTGCATACTATTAAAATAAAAATAAAAACATGCTTGATATAAATTCAGTATCTCCCATTTTTATTTATTTTCCCTTCCTCCCTTCCCCTTTTCTATTAGTGTCTTATATAGTAAGATGGGTATTTCCATTATGCATGTGAACGGAGGATCACCCTATGATAACCTTTGACTTAGTCACTGATTAGAATCACCTCTGTTGTTGTTATTTTTATAAGAGCATACATCATACGTGTATCTGTGACCTATAACAGCTTGCCCGTTTTTGTAATGTGCCTTACGATATGAATGCATATGAACGGAGGACCACCCTAAGATAACCTTTGACTTAGTCACTGATTAGTATCACCTCTGTTATTGTTATTTCCATAAGAGCATACATCATACGTGTATCTGTGACCAATAACAGCTTGCCGGTTTTTATAATGTGCCTTATGATAAATCTGTCAGTTACCTATGAATATTATATCCCTAGATCGATATGAGAACAGGGAACTGATCGGTTCAACTATGATTGCAAATCCTCCTTTTTGCTATATTGAGTGTACATTCGATCAGCTTGGATGTTAGATCCAGGGATTTACCCGATTATCAGTCTGTGTTTCTTTCCAGTGTTGCTGTTTAACACTGTTTCCATGGAAACGTCCTTACACGTCACTGAACTGATCATTCGATTGGTCAGCCGCGCCCCCCAGCAGAACCAATGAGCTAGTACTATTCACTTCTCCTATCACCGCTGAGGGAGTACCATGACGTAACGAATAATTCAGCCTATAAATGTCTGCATTAGAGCCGGCCGCCCCACCTTTGATAAAGCTCTTTTGCGAAACATGTTAGGGGGAGTTGGGACGCTTAGGTCCCTCTCCGGTTGTGTGTTTTAAATTGCTGTAACGGCCCTCGTGGGTCTACCTATAGTTCCGTAAACTTATTTTGACTTGTTACTATTAGGTAGTCCCTCTAAATACAATTTAGTTCAGCTCTGGTATCTTTGGTACTTGCTATTTTGTAATATTTCCTGTCAATGACAGGACGGTATAATAGGTAATATTATCTTTTTTTTTTTTTTTTTATTTTTTTTTTTTTTTTTTTTTTTCTTTTTTTTTTAGTTTTCAAAAAATTTTATTGAGAGTAAAACAAGTACATACATTCAAAATGCAAGAAATAAAAATGAGTTACATTGTTGACTCGCTTCACAGTTGAAGTAATACAGGGGTATAGGGGAAGGGAGGGGAGGAAAAATGGGAGAATAAACAAATAAGGTTACAATGGTTACAAGGATAAGCATATTTTCTGGGTCAAAAAGCAGTTCTATGTTACATGAACATAATTTTACATGGACCGATTAATTTTGGACCTCCTGAGTGGTTGGAGTTTTAGACTGTATGTAAGTTTCCCACATAAAGGTCATTTGGGCATATGTGTCCATAGTTTTGTTTTTCATGTAATGGTATTCTTCTAAGGAAAGGGTGCGATGACACTCTAATTGCCATTGTGCTAGGGAAGGGACTTTATTTGATTTCCAGTTTCTAGCTAGTATGATTTTAAAGCTATTGCTTAAAATATGGAATAGTTTTTTGGAGGGGGTGGGGAGTTTGTTTGGGGTCTTATTAAAAAGCCACATACATGGATCGGGGGGGGTGGGTGTACCTAAGATTGAGCTAGATTCCTTAGCAATCAGTGCCCACGCGGGGGATAATTTGTCACATTGCCACCATATGTGGGACATGTGGCACTCAGCTGAACCACATCTCCAGCATTGTGCTGATTTGAGTTTGTAGATCTTTTTGCATCTTTCTGGGGTCAGATACCATCGCTGCAGGATTTTGATATTGAGTTCGATGAATTTACAGGAAATTGAAGTCTTTTTAATATTGTTAAAGATTTGTAGGGCTTCTGTATATGTAATCTCTGTTCCTAATTCGGAATTCCATCTATCTATATAATATGGGAGCGAACCGTGTGGTTGTTGTGACAAGATTGTGTGTGTGATGGACAGTGCGTGCCTGGTCGGAGTATTTTTATGGCAGAGGGATTCTAGGGGTGTTAGTGATCTGGTCATGTTAGAAGTTTGTGGGTGGGTTGTAATGTATGAGTGACATTGTCTGTAGAAGAGCCAGTCTTTGAAGACTAGAAACCCTGTGGATATTAGTTCCTGTCGTGTGGGAGAGTGCTGTTCGTTTCCCATATGGTATATCTGTAAGGACCGGAGGGGGGTATTGGTAAGTCTGTTTGATAGTGGGAGGCCCGGGTGGAACTCGGTATTGTGAGTCAAGGGTGTTAGTGGAGAGAATTTGGTCGAAATATTGGGGTATTCAATTAGCATTTTGTCCCACGCTTTATACGTTTCCAGAGTAATTTGCGAGGGGGATTTTAAGAATCTTCCTCGGTCCTTTGGTGTCCAGCATAATTGGCCTAAGTGTTGGGTTTGTGATAGGTCGTGTTCTAATTGGACCCATAGTTTGTTGTCTAAGTTACTGTGCCAATCTATAATGCGCTGCAGGAATGTAGCTTGTCTGTACCTGTGAAAGTCTGGAACCCCGAGGCCTCCCATAGTTATGGGTAGGAGCATAATTTTTTTGCTGATTCTTGCTCTGTTATTGAACCAAATAAAGTCCAAAACATTTGACTGTAATGTATTCAGGAAACTCGGTGGGAGTGGGATGGGCAAGGTCTGAAAGAGGTAGAGAATTCTAGGGAGGATGATCATCTTAACAACATTTATTCTTCCTAGCCAGGAGATATGTGTTTTTTTCCAGGATGAGAGATCCGTTATTATTTTGGAGAGGAGGGGTTTGTGATTTAAGGCAAATAAGTGGTCCGGGGTTGGAGTTAGGTGAATACCCAAATATCGGAGTGATGTGGGCTGCCATCTGAATGGACATATTGGTTTGATTGTGTCTAAATCTTCCTGGGGGAGATTTATGTTCATGATTTCCGACTTTTTCTTATTAATTAAGAAGTTAGATACGACTCTGAATTCGTCTAGTAATTGGAGAATATGAGGAATAGTGGTAAGTGGGTTTGTGATACAGAACAGGACGTCATCTGCATAAAGCATTATTTTGTGGTGTGAATTTTGAGTTTGTATGCCTGTGATTAGTGGTTGATTACGAACTTTGTGGGCTAGTGCTTCAATCGCACAGGCAAATAGGAGTGGGGAGAGGGGGCAGCCCTGTCTGGTTCCATTGGTGATGTGAAAGGGGGCAGATAGGGACCCGTTTACTCGTACTCTGGCTGTGGGGGTGGTGTACATGGCAAAAACCCTGCTTGTAAATTCTTGCCCCAGGCCCATTTTTAAAAGTACCGCTCTCAGAAACTGCCAACCGACGCGGTCAAAGGCTTTTTCCGCGTCGGTCGACAAGACCAAGAGCGGAATGTTCCTAAGTTTGGCGTGTTCTATCAATTGGGTTGCCCTGATCGTATTATCCTTAGCTTCTCTTGCTGGGACAAAGCCGACTTGATCTTTGCCAATTAATTGTGGAAGGACGGTGTTTAGTCGGGTGGCTAAAATCTTGGCATAAATTTTTAAATCTGTATTTAGTAGGGAAATTGGTCTGTAGTTTTCTACACGCTCGGGGTCTTTCCCAGGTTTCGGTATTATGGAAATAATAGCCTCCAGGTTCTGTGTGGGGAAAGGGTTGTCTGACGTAATTGAGTTAAAGAGGGTCAGTAGGTGTGGAGATAGGATGTCTGTGTATTTCTTGTAATAATAGTTTGTGTAACCATCTGGGCCTGGGGCTTTATCAGTGGGAAGGTCTGTTATGGTCTTTCGGATTTCCAGTAATGTAAAGGGCTGTTGGAGAAGAGTTAGTTGCTCTTTCGCTACCTCGGGAAGTGTATATCTGATAAAAAGCGTTCAATACGTGATGCAATGTCAGTCGGGGTGTGAGTGTGTTGGATTGGGGATGTTGCAGTAAGGTTGTATAGGTGGTCGTAGTAAGATCGGAATGATTCTGCTATGTTGGAGGTATCATGATGTGTTTTGTCAGTGGTTTTGATCTTAAGAATATATGTGCGGTTGGATGTGCGTTTCAGTTTGCGGGCAAAAAGTCTGCTACATTTATTATCCCCTTCATAGAATGATTGTTTTAATTTAAAGGCTAGTCTTTTACATTCCTTGTCTAGTAGATTTGTTGTGATTTGTTTGCTTTCCTGTAAGGCTTTAGCTAGTTGTGTGTCAGTAGGCTTTTTTTTGAGCTGTATCTCCAGCTCATTCATCTTGTACAGGGAGTCCTGTAACAGGAGTCTCTGTTGTTTTCTATGGTGAGATTGCATACTCATTAATTCCCCTCGTATAGTCCCTTTGTGTGCTTCCCATATGTTATGAAAGTTTGGCACTGAGCCAAGGTTAATATCAAAGAATTCTTGTATAGCTTTCTGTAACTTATCCGTGTATTGTGGGAGGTCTAAAAGTTCTTCATTGAGTTTCCAAGTATAGGTGGAGGGAGAAGCTGAGGGCCAGTGTATGATGCATGATACTATGGAATGGTCTGACCAGGATGTTGATAGAATCGAGGATTGTGTGGCATATGAAAGGGAGGTGACGTCGGTTAGGATGTAGTCTATGCGGGTGTAGCGTGAGTGTGGGTGCGAGAAAAAGGTAAAGTCTTCTACATCTGGGTGGTGTGTCCTCCACACATCATGGACGGCTAGGTCCCTCAGTTTTTGTCTTATAGAGGCTATGGTTCTGTGTGGTGTAGATGAGGTGTGGTTGGAGTTATCCTTAAAGGGATCTAGAGTGATGTTAAGATCGCCCCCTAAGATTAGCATACCTTTAGTGACTTCTAAAATTTTATTTGTCAGGGAAGATATAAATTTGTCTTGGGCGGTATTGGGGGTGTATGCGCTTACTAAGGTTGTTGTTGTGTTATAAAGTTTGCCCACTAAAATTAAGTATCTGCCTTCTGCGTCTTTATGGGAGTCTAGCAGCTGGAAGGGTATCCCCTTCCTAATTAGAATTCCCACACCGTTAGTTTTGGAGGTGTTAGAAGAATAATATGAGGGGCCATGCTTATATAGAAAGGTTTTGGGTTCGTAGCCCTTTAAGAAATGGGACTCTTGTATAAATATTATATCGCCTCTTTTACTTTTGAGGTCTCGAATAACTATATTCCTTTTGTGAGGGTTGTTTAGGCCCTTTGCATTAATGGACAGGAAAGTTAACGGTCTACTGACTTTTGCATTGTGAGTCATTATGTGTTACTATATGGCATGTATGAAAACATAATTTGGGTCTTGTTCGGGGTCTGTCTGGTTCATATGTGTGTTCTGATGGGGAAAAAAGTGAGGTTGAGTATTGTCTGGATCTGTGTAAATTCCTTGTGTGAGTATACCAAAATAAGCAGTTAAGTACTTGTAGTAACCTTTGGGGGATAGGGTGGTTGGTCAAGGGGGAGGGATGGTAAAGAACCATAATGGTGACTGAAATTGCTTTCATTTCAGTCGGAGGTTTTACAACAGAGAGGACTTAGTTGTTTTAATAAAACAAAATAACAGTGCAAACATATAAGTTAAGAGTTGCATACTTAAACCTTCAAAGAGAAAAATTAAATGGTAAGTTGACCTGTACAGGTCAGAATACGGGTGGTTAATTCTTCACCACAGTCAAAACTATGAATTGTAGATTAAGCTATGTAAGAACATTGTAAATGTAAATAAGTACAAAACTAACAAGGAATGCATAATTAACTTTAGCAAAACAAAACAGATTAAACATGACAACAATAGTTCGTCTAGATCGTAGATGTAATCTCACCCACTGTAGAAATCAAGATAAAATGACAGTTCTGTCAGTCTCCAGTAGTAGCTGGAGAGGTGTAGGAGTGTTCTCTCCGTTTCTTGTTAAGAGACTGGACTTTAGTCCAGGATGTCTTCTGCAGGGTGGTAAGATGTGAGCGCAGAGTGGGGGGTTGAAAGTCGTCGGAGGAAGATGGAGGTCCCGGGGGTTTCAGGGGGATTCCCAATCCTTTAGAAAGTTTATCCAGGTCCTGAATACCTTTGTAGATGAGTACCGTCCCTTCATGTGGGACTATTAGGCTGAATGGGAACCCCCAGCGATACTTGATATTTCTATCCTGTAGAACAGAGGTGATGAAGCGAGCTTCTTTTCGTTTTTGAATAGTACTTGGGCATAGGTCTGGATATATTTGTAAATCATGATCCAAGTACGAAATCGTGTGGGAGGACCTTGCTTTTTGCCAAATAGTTTCTCTGTCGTTGAATTTAAGAAATTTGAGAATGACGTCTCTGGGAGGTGCATTGGGGGGGGTGGGGGTCGGAGGGATCTGTGGGCTCTTTCAATTTCTCATGATGGGGCTTGTTGGTCGCCTACAATCTGACGAAAGAGGCTTTGTAGATATTCCATCAGATCAGCAGCTTTTATAGCTTCTGGGATCCCCCTAATACGGAGGTTGCTTCT